>NC_092294.1:2685605-2735605 GCF_036320965.1 Panulirus ornatus | reverse complement strand
ACAGAGGTTGAGAGTGTACAGAGGTTGAGTGTACAGAGGTTGGGAGTGTGCAGAGGTTGAGAGTGTACAGAGGCTGCGAGTGTACAGAGGCTGAGAATGTACAGAGGTTGAGAGTGTACAGAGGCTGCGAATGTACAGAGGTTGAGAGTGTACAGAGGTTGAGAGTGTACAGAGGCTGGGAGTGTACAGAGGTTGGGAGTGTACAGAGGTTGGGAGTGTACAGAGGTTGGGAGTGGACAGAGGTTGAGTGTACAGAGGTTGAGGGTGTACAGAGGTTGGGAGTGTATGGAGGTTGGGAGTGTACAGAGGATGCGAGTGTACAGAGGTTGAGAATGTACAGAGGTTGAGAGTGTACAGAGGTTGCGAGTGTACAGAGGTTGAGAGTGTACAGAAGTTGGGAGTGTGCAGAGGTTGGGAGAGTACAGAGGTTGGGAGTGTGCAGAGGTTGGAGTGTACAGAGGTTGGGAGTGTGCAGAGGCTGCGAATGTACAGAGGTTGAGAATGTACAGAGGTTGAGAGTGTACAGAGGTTGGGAGTGTACAGAGGCTGCGAATGTACAGAGGTTGAGAGTGTACAGAGGTTGAGAGTGTACAGAGGTTGGGAGTGGACAGAGGCTGCGAATGTACAAAGAGTGTACAGAGGTTAAGGGTGTACAGAGGTTGGGAGTGTACAGAGGTTGGGAGTGTACAGAGGTTGGGAGTGTATGGAGGTTGGGAGTGTATAGAGGTTGCAAGTGTACAGAGGTTGAGAATGTACAGAGGTTGAGAGTGTACAGAGGTTGAGTGTACAAAGGTTGAGGGTGTACAGAGGTTGGGTGTGTATGGAGGTTGAGATTGTACAGAGGTTGCGAGTGTACATAGGTTGGGAGTGTACAGAGGCTGGGAGTGTACAGAGGCTGGGAGTGTACAGAGGTTGGGAGTGTACAGAGGTTAGAAGTGTACAGAGGTTGGGAGTGTGCAGAGGTTGGGAGTGTACAGAGGTTAGAAGTGTACGGAGGTTGGGAGTGTGCAGAGGTTGGGAGTGTATGGAGGTTGAGAGTGTACAGAGGTTGCGAGTGTACAGAGGTTGGGAGTGTACAGAGGTTGGGAGTGTACAGAGGTTGGGAGTGGACAGAGGCTGCGAATGTACAAAGAGTGTACAGAGGTTAAGGGTGTACAGAGGTTGGGAGTGTACAGAGGTTGGGAGTGTATGGAGGTTGGGAGTGTACACAGGTTGGAGTGTACAGAGGTTGAGTGTGTATGGAGGTTGAGATTGTACAGAGGTTGCGAGTGTACAGAGGTTGGGAGTGTACAGAGGTTGGGAGTGTACAGAGATTGGAGTGTACAGAGGTTGGGAGTGTGCAGAGGTTGGGAGTGTGCAGAGGTTAGAAGTGTACGGAGGTTGGGAGTGTGCAGAGGTTGGGAGTGTATGGAGGTTGAGAGTGTACAGAGGTTGCGAGTGTATAGAGGTTGGGAGTGTACAGAGGTTGGGAGTGTACAGAGGTTGAGGATGTACAGAGGTTGCGAGTGTACAGAGGTTGGGAGTGTACAGAGGTTAAGGATGTGCAGAGGTTGCGAGTGTACAGAGGTTGGGAGTGTACAGAGGTTGAGAGTGTAAAGAGGTTGCGAGTGTACAGAGGTTGGGAGTATACAGAGGTTGGGAGTGTGCATAGGTTGGGAGTGTACAGAGGTTGGGAGTGTACAGAGGTTGGGAGTGTACAGAGGTTGAGGATGTACAGAGGTTGGGAGTGTACAGAGGTTGGTAGTGTACAGAGGTTGGGAGTGTACAGAGGTTGGGTGTGTACAGAAGCTGGGAGTGTACAGAGGCTGCGAGTGTACAGAGGTTGGGTGTGTACAGAAGTTGGGAGTGTACAGAGGCTGCGAATGTACAGAGGTTGAGAGTGTACAGAGGCTGCGAATGTACAGAGGCTGGGAGTGTACAGAGGTTGGGAGTGTACAAAGGTTAGGAGTGTACAGAGGTTGGGAGTAACTTTACATTAAGTCGCTCATTCCATCAGTGGATATACCTCTTTATTCAACTGTCTCTAGTATGATATAGGACCGATGTTTTGAGAGTAACACTAGCACGCTATTGGCTGACTTGGGGTTTTTACAACATACTGGGAACTCCACATATGGAGCCAATAGTGTATCAATGGTTTGAACAATGGATAGACTCGAACATCTCTGAATTTTTGCCCTTGAAGCAATTTCGTACGTACAAAACATGTTCCTAGTGCCAGCTTTTTACATTCAGCAGCCCCTATAGCGTTCTAAATACTACACACACACACACACACACACACACACACACACACACACACACACACACACACACACACACACACATATATATATATATATATATATATATATATATATATATATATATATATATATATATATATATTTATATATATATATATATAGTCGTATATTAGTACTATTTACCTTGATCAAACCACCTCACACCACATATCATCCTTAAGCATTTCATATCCAACACTTCCACCCTTCTCTGCACAGCTTTGCCCGTAGCCCATGCCTCGCATCCTTATGATATTGTTTTGACTGCTATTCCTTCAAGCATACCCATTTTTGTCTTTCCCGATAACGCTCTCTCTTTCCACACAGTCTTCAGCGCTCCCAGAACCTTTGCCCCCTTACCCACCTTTTTTTTTTATTGCATTTGCTGCCGCGTTCACTCCCAAGTTTGTACAACACTTCACTTCCTCTGATTTTTTCCCCTTTCAAACTCACACCCCATCTCTGTTCCTTAAACCTGCTAAACCTAATAACCTTCCTTCTATTCACAGTTACGCTCAACTTCTTCCTTTCACACACTATTGTAAAGTCAGTCACCAGCTTTTGCAATTTCTCACTCGAATCTGCCACCTATGATGTATCATCTGCAAACAACAACCGACTCACTTGCAAGGCCTCAAATTTCCTTCACACCGCATATTCGCTCCTCTCTCCAAGATTTACACATTTGCATCCCTTACCATCATCTCTAAAAACAGATTAAACAACCATGGTGACATTACGTTCTCCTGCCGTAGAAGAGACTTCACTTGGAACCGTTGCTCTCCTCTCATCTGACTCGTATATATGCTTCACATCCTTGATGAAAATTTGTCCCTGCTTCTAGCAGCTTTCCTCCCATACCATATATACTTAAGACATTCCTCGAGGCATATGCATCCATCATCCTTATCATATGCCTTCTCCAGATCCATAAATGCCACATACAAATCCATCTGTTTCTTTAAGTATTTCTCACACGCGCCTGGTGCACACATCCTCTGAAACCACACTGTTTCCTAAGGACACGGGAGAAACAATACTAATATGGGCTGGAATGGGGGTTGGAAACCCTCCCTTGTACATATCTCTTAACAATGGCTTAAGCGTTGTCTTTGCCAATCATTATGTATTCTTGAAACTTCCAAATGTTTGCAGAAACTTCCATCTTGAAGTTGGTCAGTGTTCTTGGCTTTGCCAGTGCTGTTTGGCTACAAGATTCAAACAACATTCAACACATCCCAAGACCTTTCATGCCTACGATGCAGATCCCATAAGGAAGATATTCTCATCATATAGACGCACACACAACACTCTACGACCTATGGTGGAGAACTGTGGACATGGCCAGCTTCCTGAGTGCTGCAGGAGCCTCATATGGATAGATGGGGACTCCTGGGGTAGGATAGTAAGCTTACATCACTCAGAATTTATAACGTAACTTGATATAGCAATACACACACACACACATATCCTGTTTTCTTAAAACACTGCCGCCACCTAGCGAATATTACGTATACTAAAATCATTCAGAGTTCTCATGCACTTCGCTAACGAAGCAGGTATTGACTGATAGGGAAATTGTGTGACATTCTTGTCATATCAGAGACGGATCTCAGTGACGTCGCTTGTCTGGGTTGTATCAGCTGGCTGCACCTGGCACTTCTACATGCTATTACCCCTGGGAGTAGAACGCTGAATTATGATGATTACAAGATGTTGTCTCAAGTTTTCCATCCACCAGCAGTAACGTGTGAAACGATAACTTCCTCTTACTTATTAAACGCAATGTAATCTTCTTACTCAGAAAACAATGTATATACGTATATATATATATATATATATATATATATATATATATATATATATATATATATATATATATATATATATATATATATGTTTTCTTTCGTACTATTCGCCATTTCCCGCAATAGCGAGGTAGCGTTAAGAACAGAGGACTGGGCCTTTGAGAGAATATCCTCACCTGGCCCCCTTCTCTGTTCCTTCTTTTGGAAAATTGAAAAAAACGAGAGGGGAGGATTTCCAGCAACCCGCTCCCTCCCCTTTTAGTCGCCTTCTACGACACGCAGGGAATACGTGGGAAGCATTCTTTCTCCCCTATCCCCAGGGATATATATATATATATATATATATATATATATATATATATATATATATATATATATATATATTATTTTATTTATTTATTTTGCTTTGTCGCTGTCTCCCGCGTTAGCGAGGTAGCGCAAGGAAACAGATGAAAGAATGGCCCAACCCACCCACATACACATGTATATACATACACGTCCACACACACAAATATACATACCTATACATCTCACCGTATACATATATATACACACACAGACATATACATGTATACACATGTACATAATTCATACTGTCTGCCCTTATTCATTCCCATCGCCACCCCACCACACATGTAATAACAACCCCCTCCCCCCTTCATGTGCGCGAGGTAGTGCAAGGAAAAGAAAACAAAGGCCCCATTCGTTCACACTCAGTCTCTAGCAGTCATGTAATAATGCACCGAAACCACGGCTCCCTTTCCACATCCTGACCCCACAGAACTTTCCATAGTTTACCCCAGATGCTTCACATGCCTTGGTTAAATCCATATAAATATATATATATATATATATATATATATATATATATATATATATATATATATATATATATATATATATATATATATGACTAGCGTTACTTCGCGCACATGTGGGGGGAAGGGGCGGTCACCTCATGCGCGGCGGGGCGGCAACGGGAATGAATAAGGACAGACTATATATATATATATATATATATATATATATATATATATATATATATATATATATATATATATATATATATCCCTGGGGATAGGGGAGAAAGAATACTTCCCACGTATTCCCTGCGTGTCGTAGAAGGCAACTAAAACGGGAGGGAGCGGGTGGCTGGAAATCCTCCCCTCTCGTTTTTTTCAATTTTCCAAAAGAAGGAACAGAGAAGGGGGCCAGGTGAGGATATTCCCTCAAAGGCCCAGTCCTCTGTTCTTAATGCTACCTCGCTAACGCGGGAAATGGCGAATAGTACGAAAGAAAAAGAAAAGATGTATATATATATTTATATTTATTTATGTATTTTGCTTTGTCGGTCTCCCGCGTTTGCGAGGTAGCGCAAGGAAACAGACGAAAGAAATGGCCCAACCCACCCCCATACACATGTATATACATACGTCCACACACGCAAATATACATACCTACACAGCTTTCCATGGTTTACCCCAGACGCTTCACATGCCCTGATTCAATCCACTAACAGCACGTCAACCCCGGTATACCACATCGATCCAATTCACTCTATTCCTTGCCCTCATTTCACCCTCCTGCATGTTCAGGCCCCGATCACACAAAATCTTTTTCACTCCATCTTTCCACCTCCAATTTGGTCTCCCACTTCTCCTCGTTCCCTCCACCTCCGACACATATATCCTCTTGGTCAATCTTTCCTCACTCATTCTCTCCACGTGCCCAAACCATTTCAAAACACCCTCTTCTGCTCTTTCAACCACGCTCTTTTTATTTCCACACATCTCTCTTACCCTTACGTTACTCACTCGATCAAACCACCTCACACCACACATTGTCCTCAAACATTTCACTTCCAGCACATCCATCCTCCTGCGCACAACTCTATCCATAGCCCACGCCTCGCAACCATACAACTTTGTTGGAACTACTATTCCTTCAAACATACCCATTTTTGTTTTCCGAGATAATGTTCTCGACTTCCACACATTCTTCAAGGCTCCCAGAATTTTCGCCCCCTCCCCCACCCTATGATCCACTTCCGCTTCCATGGTTCCATGCGCTGCCAGATCCACTCCCGGATATCTAAAACACTTTACTTTCTCCAGTTTTTCTCCATTCAAACTTACCTCCCAATTGACTTGACCCTCAACCCTACTGTACCTAATAACCTTGCTCTTATTCACATTTACTCTTAACTTTCTTCTTTCACACACTTTACCAAATTCAGTCACCAGCTTCTGCAGTTTCTCACATGAATCAGCCACCAGCGCTAGCGAACAACAACTGACTCACTTCCCAAGCTCTCTCATCCCCAACAGACTTCATACTTGCCCCTCTTTCCAAAACTCTTGCATTCACCTCCCTAACAACCCCATCCATAAACAAATTAAACAACCATGGAGACATCACACACCCCTGCCGCAAACCTACATTCACTGAGAACCAATCACTTTCCTCTCTTCCTACACGTACACATGCCTTACATCCTCGAGAAAAACTTTTCACTGCTTCTAACAACTTGCCTCCCACACCATATATTCTTAATACCTTCCACAGAGCATCTCTATCAACTCTATCATATGCCTTCTCCAGATCCATAAATGCTACATACAATTCCATTTGCTTTTCTAAGTATTTCTCACATTCATTCTTCAAAGCGAACACCTGATCCACACATCCTCTACCCCTTCTGAAACCACACTGCTCTTCCCCAGTCTGATGCTCTGTACATATATATATATATATATATATATATATATATATATATATATATATATATATATATATATATATATATATATATGTATATATATATATATATATATATATATATATATATATATATATATATATATATATATATATATATATATTATCCCTGGGGTTAGGGGAGAAAGAATACTTCCCACGTATTCCCTGCGTATCGTAGAAGGCGACTAAAAGGGGAGGGAGCGGGGGGGTGGAAAACCTCTCCTCTTGTTTTGTTTTGTTTTTTAATTTTCCAAAAGAAGGAACAGAGAAGGGGGCCAGGTGAGGATATCCCTCAGAGGCCCAGTCCTCTGTTCTTAACGCTACCTTGCTAATGCGGGAAATGGCGAATAGTTCGAAAGAAAAGATATATATATATATATATATATATATATATATATATATATATATATATATATATATATATATATATACATATATAATTTTTTTTTCATACTATTCGCCATTTCCCGCGATAGCGAGGTAGCGTTAAGAACAGAGGACTGGGCCTTTGAGGGAATATCTTCACCTGGCCCCCTTCTCTGTTCCTTGTTTTGGAAAATTAAAAAAAAAAAAAACGAGAGGGGAGGATTTCCAGCCCCCCGCTCCCTTCCCTTTTAGTCGCCTTCTACGACACGCAGGGAATACGTGGGAAGTATATGTATAAGTATATGTATATATATATATATATATATATATATATATATATATATATATATATATATATATATATATACATATATATTTTTTTTTTCATACTATTCGCCATTTCCCGCGATAGCGAGGTAGCGTTAAGAACAGAGGACTGGGCCTTTGAGGGAATATCTTCACCTGGCCCCCTTCTCTGTTCCTTGTTTTGGAAAATTAAAAAAAAAAAAAACGAGAGGGGAGGATTTCCAGCCCCCCGCTCCCTTCCCTTTTAGTCACCTTCTACGACACGCAGGGAATACGTGGGAAGTATTCTTTCTCCCCTATCCCCAGGGATATATATACATATATATATATATATATATATATATATATATATATATATATATATATATATATATACATACATATATATATGTGGATGAAGGGAAGCAAGTAAGAATATGTACATGCGTACATATGTATATATGTCTGTGTATGTGTATGTATGTATACGTTGAAATGTATAGGTATGTATATGTGCGTGTGTGGACGTGTATGTATATACATGAGTATGTGGGTAGGTTGGGAAATTCTTTCATCTGTTTCCTTGCGCTACCTCGCTAACTCTACATTTCAAACATCCCTTTCTCCATCATCATGAAGTGTGATGAAATAAATGTTTATATAATACCACTGAAATTCACGATGACACATACACGTTGATAGAAGCTTTTTCTATAACTAAAGTAGATGAAATAGGATTATACAGTAACCAGCGAATTTCATAATTTCATAAATTAACAAATGCAACAGTTGTGTGTTCACCAGGCTTTGAAGGGTATCCTTCCTATATGTAATTACATAATTATACTAATAACTCAATTAAAAGTTTTGTCATACAAAAGCGAATGTCAAATATTACCAGATAAGTACAAATTACACTTACTGAATTTCACAGAAGATCTTTACAGTACAAAACAGTTATAAGTTCTCAAAACTTCAAAAGATAATCGCTATTGAATGAAGTGAATTGATTTACGATGAAACAGTAATACGTCACACTATACACAACACACACATCCACTTAAGTGCCAGATACACCACAGATACACCGGTGCCGCCGTGTGCTGCCACCCCTGGCACACACACACACCCACACACACACACACACACACACATGTACCTACCCTCCATGATGTGAGTTTCAAGATAGATTCCTTTTCTTCGTTGTTTCAAATTTAGATTTGTGAACCAGCAAAACTTGTACACTGGTAAAAAATCACAAATAGACTTCAAATTTCGTACAAATAATTGATAAAGGCAACAAATTAGTACGTATCTGTGCAGAATGAATCTCGTTGGAATATGGTTAGCGTGATTTCAAAATAACAGAAAACGCAATGTAGTAATACTACGGGGATACTCATGTAACTCAGGTGTATCTTATTATATACATTGGTAAGGCTGTGTTACTTCAGGTTTAGATTGCTTGGTATGTAGTGTTTCAAGTACTGGATATCAGAATAGTGGAATCTTTACATATCAAGCAATTCAAACCTGAAGTATTTAGCGATAACAGAGCTTTACCATTGACTCAAAGATAATCCTGATTTACATTAGCTTTCCCCAAAGATACATTACGTTTTTTATTCTGAAAGTACTCAATTCTCTACAGACAAGTACTCATTTGTTACATATATCAATTAATTTTACGACATGTGAAGAATAGATGTAACATGTTTACCACTGCGCACGTATTGGTGAAACTTGGTAACGAATCCCAGATCGGAAAGACCAAGAAATGAATCAGTATTGGAACCGACTCCATGAAGAGCAGACACTATGTAAGATGTAGGAGACCTTCCTTGCTCTGCTATGTCCTGTATAGGGTATTGTAAAGGGAATTATAAGCGTTATCTTGTTGTCTTAAATAATTCGGATGAGTTTATGAAGACTTTTCATCAATTTTTATGTCTAGTTATTAGTCTATTTAGACAACATAAATAGATTAATAACTATACATAAAGATTGATGAAAAGTCTTCATAAACTCATCCGAATTATTTCAGACAAGATAACGCTTTTTTTTTTTTTTTCAAAGGAAGGAACAGAGAAGGGGGCCAGGTGAGTATATTCCCTCAAAGGCCCAGTCCTCTGTTCTTAACGCTACCTCGCTAATGCGGGAAATGGCGAATAGTATGAAAGAAAAGAAAGAAAGATTAATCTATTTAGACAACATGTACTTTAAGCCCTGGAGTACCTGTGTTTTTCTCGTATGTGTATATTTCATGTATATTTCACGTACTATTTTATGATCTTAGTTCATTCAGATAAGTTTAAGAAAACTCTAATCAACTTGCATTATCTTATATTTCAAATATATTACTCGAAGGTTTTTGTCAACAAACTCCTTCATGAAGATAAACACAAGGATGTCTGATACGAAGAGTTGAATAGAATGAATGATTCATATACCTGTAGTATCTTCATCTTGGCTCTACTGGCTATATGTAGGATACATTTCCAGAAGAGGACATCACTTTCTTATTTATTCATCCGTCCACTATCTGTCTAGCCACCTCTGTATATGTACATATGTATGTATGTATGTATGTATGTCGTATGTATGTATGCATCTATGTATGTATGTGTGTATATATGTATGTATGTATGTCGTATGTATGTATGTATGTATGTATGTATGTATGTATGTATGTATGTATGTATGTATGTATATATGTATGTATGTATGTATGTATGTATGTATGTATGTATGTATGTATGTCGTATGTATGTTTGTATGTATGTATGTATGTATGTATGTATGTATGTATGTATGTATGTATGTATGTCGTATGTATGTATGCATGTATGTATGTATGTCGTATGTATGTATGTATGTAAGTATGCATGTCGTATGTATGTATGTATGTATATATGTATGTATGTATGTATGTATGTCGTATGTATGTCGTATGTATATATGCATGTATGTATGTATATCGTATATATGTATGTATGTATGTCGTATGTATGTATGCATGTATGTATGTATGTCGTATGTATGTATGTATGTATGTCGTATGTATGTCGTATGTATGTATGCATGTATGTATGTATATCGTATATATGTATGTATGTCGTATGTATGTCGTATGTATGTATGTATGTAAGTATGCATGTCGTATGTATGTATGTATGTATGTATGTATGTATGTATGTATGTATGTATATACTCAGAGAGATAGATAGCCACATTCAACAACATAAGCCACCTTTCTCCCATATGGTCAGAACACTCTTGACCTTCTCTTCATCCGATATGGCCGACCGATATCAACACCCGACAACCGATGCCACATATCGGCCGCACCACACACCTCTGTTTTATGACCCTCCGACCCCGGCGATGACCCGACATCTGGGGTCAAATGCCAAACCATAAAGGCCAGTTACAGATCCAACGATACGTCACTCTCGACAGTGAACGGTTTGGTGTTCGTGAACTGAAGTGCTAAGAGAGGAGGACTTAGGAAATGAATGGAACATTTACATCTGACACATCAAGGGGAACCTGCTATCCTCTCCTGCTATCTTCTCTTGCTATCCTCTCCTGCTATCCTTTCCTCCTATCTTTTCCTGTTATCCTTTCCTGCTATCCTCTCCTGCTATCCTTCCCTGCTATCCTCTCCTGCTATCCTTTCCTGCTATCCTCTCCTGCTATCCTTCCCTGCTATCCTCTCCTGCTATCCTTCCCTGCTATCTTCTCTTGCTATCCTTTCCTGCTATCCTCTCCTGCTATCCTCTCCTGCTATCTTCTCTTGCTATCCTCTCCTGCTATCCTCTCCTGCTATCCTCTCCTGCTATCTTCTCCTGCTATCTTCTCATGCTATCCTCTCCTGCTATCCTCTCCTGCTATCTTCTCTTGCTATCCTCTCCTGCTATCCTCTCCTGCTATCCTCTCCTGCTATCTTCTCTTGCTATCCTCTCCTGCTATCCTCTCCTGCTATCCTCTCCTGCTATCTTCTCTTGCTATCCTCTCCTGCTATCCTCTCCTGCTATCCTTTCCTGCTATCTTTTCCTGCTCTCTTTCCCTGCTATCCTTTCCTCCTATCCTTTCCCGGCTATCTTTTCCTGCTCTCTTTCCCTGCTATCCTTTCCTCCTATCCTTTCCTGCTATCTTTTCCTGCTCTCTTTCCCTGCTATCCTTTCCATCCACATGTGGTGTGTTAGGCTCCCGGCCTGAGCCTCACTCTGGGTCACAGGACGAAATAAAAAAAAATGTAAATAAGAATTGTTTATTCGCATCCGTTTTCGTACCATCACGTTTACAGAACCTACATTGTTGTTATGCATCCTAAATGTGTATAATGTTAATTGCCATTGCAATCATACTTTCATGATGCTATGATATGATTAATTATACCGCTCAAGCAAGTTTGATGACAAAATGTATGTAAGGAAAAGTTTCCCTGGCTGAAGTCGTGTTATCTTAGACGATTCAACTTAGCCTTTGTATAATTATCAGTCGTGAAGACTTCTTACAAGACACAAACATTGTACACTTGCATGTCTCAAAGATGAATAAACTTCATCATTGCTTAAGGGGTTACAATCGCATTGGTTTGCTTCTAAGTCCTTCATTACGTAGATGTCACATCTCCTTTATACTCCTTATGTCAACAGACGAGGAGGTACGTCATTCCCGGTTGAGAAGTCGGAAGGTTGTGTGTGTGTGTGTGTCAAGTGATGTCAAGGAATTGCCCTGTACCATGACAGATGTGGGTCTTTCGTAGACACTTATACTGACGTTACTGCTACATGCAGACTTTACTTAAGACTTCCAATCAAAAGTTGTCAGTGACACATGTAATATATATGTATATCTTCTTTCTTTTAAACTATTCGCCATTTCCCGCGTCAGCGAGGTAGCGTTAAGAACAAAGGATTGGGCCTTTGAGGGAATATCCTCACCTGGCCCTCTTCTCTCTTCCTTCTTTTGGAAAAGCAACAAAAAAGATAGGGGAGGATTTCCAGCCACCCGCTCCCTCTCCTTTTAGTCGCCTTCTACGACACGCAGGGAATACGTGGGAAGTATTTTTTCTCCCCAATCCCCAGGATATATATATATATATATATATATATATATATATATATATATATATATATATAGGTGTGTGTGTGTGTGTGTGTGTGTGTGTATGTGGAAGGCGAGAACATTATCTCGGAAAGCAAAAATGGCTATGTTTGAAGGAATAGTGGTTCCAACAATGTTGTATGGTTGCGAGGCGTGGGCTATGGATAGAGTTGTGCGCAGGAGGATGGATGTGCTGGAAATGAGATGTTTGAGGACAATGTGTGGTGTGAGGTGGTTTGATCGAGTAAGTAACGTAAGGGTAAGAGAGATGTGTGGAAATAAAAAGAGCGTGGTTGAGAGAGCAGAAGAGGGTGTATTGAAATGGTTTGGCTAAGACGCCATTACGTAAGTACGTGCGCCTTACTTGGATGGTGGTGTTCGGCTCGGTGTGTTCGGGTCTGGCATCTTGCCTGTCATAAAATATTTATTTTATGTGGACAAGAAAGGTAACTGTTTACAAATTTTGCCCACGACAAAGCTATCCATTTTGTATAGACCTTCACTAATGGTAATGTTACAATTCTTTATGTATTCAATGATAGAAGATTCAATGATATTTCTCGTGGTAAAGGAGTTACAGTTAACAACAGAACTGGCATTAATCCAGTCAATAAAGTGGTCATGATTTTTAACATAATTAACCTAAGCATTTGCGTCTTGCCCTGCTCTTAATCATGCTCAAAACGTATAAACGTCTGAAACCATCATTGGTATGGATATAAAGAAACTACAGGTATTGTGTGGCAATTGAGGGTAATAACGTGAGATACTAGAGGGAGAAAGTTATGGTCCTCGCCCATTATACCAGCCTGACCGGAACAACAAAGACGAAACGAGCCTCACAAGGACACCATCGCAAGAGTCCAGGAAGCACCGGAAATACTGAGATGGAAGCCCATTCTCTTCCACCTTTTTCTCTTCTTCTTTACGGGCTTCCTGAAAGGGACTAGTATATAAAAGTCAAGCTGTTGTTTATTTGGAGATCACTAGAAGCGGGAGTTCGGACAAAGGCAGCGTGAGGGGGACGAAGACTCCGAGAAATGATATTCACTCTTAACTTCTGTCGCAACCTGCGTAGGAATGGGGGAATGGGAGAGAGAGAGAGAGAGAGAGAGAGAGAGAGAGAGAGAGAGAGAGAGAGAGAGAGAGAGAGAGAGAGGTTCGTATTTACTTCAGTTCAGCTGACGAAATTATTTGTTTTTATGTATGATATGTTGTGGATGTGTTGTGGTGGTATGGAAGGCTGGAGATGATGAGTGTTCATGGTCATCCTTCTTGAAATTCATTGTCATTTGGTGAGAGATTTATCTTTTTGTTGATAGAATAAGTGTAGAATCATCTCTGACATCATATTTGCCTATTTATAAACGTTTTATTTAGACCGCACGGTACTTAAGGAGGGGAATTGAGGACTGAAGTCAAACTGTAGTGACGTAAATATTAAAAACCACTCATAGGAGTTACATGAAGTTATGGAGACTAAGTTTGCGTTGCAATTTACCTTTGAACTCAGCAGTGATAAGTTGTACCCTTTTTGGATGTTTTGATAGATGGACGCTTAGATAAATACATCACAAGTGTTTACAGAATAAAGACATATTTTACTTTGATATCTCAATGCAGTATGTGACTACGCTGAAAGATGCAGTTGTAGGATATTCAGGGCGAAGTTCATACGTGTTCTGCCAGGAAATTAAGAGTCAAATCAGCACTTGTTGACAATGGCTATTCTGAGAGCTTAATTGAGAATGAAGTTGAAGAATATCTGATCAACCCTATAAGACAAGAACTAATAAATGAACTGGAGAATATTTTCAACATATACTAGAAGAACCATGGTATATGAAGCATCCGGTGTAAACCATGGAAAGGTCTGTGGGGCCTGGTTGTGGATAGGGAGCTGTGGTTTTTGAGCATTGTAATGACAGCTAGAGATTGAACGTGAGCGGATGATGACTTTTCGTCGTCTGTTCATGGCGCTACCTTGTTGAGAAAGGAAACAGCGAACAAGTTTAAACATCTGAGTCCTTCCTATGAAACAGATAAGAACATTTTGAAAAGTACACATACTCAAATACCAACACCCAGAAGATAACTTGAATTTGTTGATATACTTCAAGAAGTGAGAAATCCTTTTACGAAGAAAGGTTCAGTTCAAAACACGAGCCCTTCAAATCCTACTGATCTGAATTAACGATTCACTTGTAGTGATGAAAACTAGTTGTTACTTCTCTACGGTGTGGCAGACCTGTTCACTGCTGGCTTCATCAAACTGGTATAGAAACTTGAAGCTTTAGACTGGGTCTCCTTTTTCTCTTCTCTCTTCCATGGTGGACAAATTAGATGCCTCTAAACTCTCATTGTGACTATAATCTCTTGATTACAGTACCAGCTTCGTTGTCCTCTGGATCTTCTCTATTAGATCACTCTAATTTGGTGACCAAATTTGAAGATCATGTTCTAATTTAGCTTAATATACGAAGTGAACATCCTGGTAGATAATTCATTATCCCTGAATTTTAAGGAATTTCTAATATTTATCCGTAGACAGTTTGTCTCCTTTACTGATCTCCTAAGATGGGGAAAACGTTTTAGTTACACTTTCGACCTGCAAGTGTCTCCGTCTCACATACCGATTCCTGCAGCTTATTCCCCACCTGATATTATTCGTGAAAGAAATCTTTTTTTGCACTTATTCGGGTTGAACTTCATCATCCATGTACGAGAACAGCTCTGGAGTGTGTTCAAGTCCCCATCTAACTTGGTACTTTCAGTGTTTACTTCCACCACGACATAGGCATCATCGGCAAACATATTCAGGCACGAGTCTAACTCTTCCGGCAAGTCATTATATAGATCAAGAAAGACAGTGGTTCCAGCACTGATGAATGTGGGACACAACAGGAGACCCCAGCCCACTTCGAGAAACACCCTTTCCCCTCTGACTTAGGTCATCTGTTCCCTTCCACTAAGATGATGTTCTGTCCAACGAAGTAACCCTTCTGAAGATCTAACTCATTTTAACAACGTCTTATGTAGTGTGGTGTCAAATTCTTTCTAGCAGTCCAAATGCACATAATCCACCTAAACATTTCAGTTGTGTAAACAGAGATCTCTCTGTCATATCTGTCTGAGGCGTTCGTTATACTCTGTCATATCCGTCTGAGGGGTCTGTTATACTCCATCATATCCATTGGAGAGGTTTGTCACTCATGATCTTTCCCTGTATCCTTGTGGCGTCTAACTTAAGAAGTTTTGCAGGTAGTTAACTATGTGTTTTCTAATCGTCTTTTCTAGTAGTTTGCAGACGACACATATGTCGAATGGTACCCTCACTGGCCTTCACCAGCATCGTGCTTGTATTCCTCCCAGTTTTCTGACGTCTGTTACATCTTCACTTGCGTTTGACAAGTCTGTCGCATCAAGCAATTTCTCGACTTCTTCCTTTCTCTACTTTCCTTTTCCTCCTTGTTAGGGAGATGGTCCTCTTCCAGCCCAAAGATCCTCTTGAATTTATGGCTTTTAAGCTCCCTTTGTACAGCTTCGTTCATGTATGTAGTTGCCCACCTTTCCGTCGTATTATGATCTCCTAATTGTCTTGTCTTTGTGTTGTCACAGACGAGCAGCTGTCATGAACGTTCTTTGGCCTCCTGAGTCTCCCACTACAGTGTCTTCTGCTTCCAAAGCTTCACTCCTTTCTCTGAATATCTACACTGCCTCTTTAATTGCATTTTTTTTTCAACGTTCCCTTCAGCCTGCATGCTTCAGAGTCCGTGGTCCCCTCTAACTCCACTTTAGTTACCTTTGCTCTGAAGCCATCAACAGCTCCAGAAACAAGTCTTAGATCTTGTTATTCCTGCCTTGCACCTGCTGCCTTATGGGTAACTATGATGAAGAGTTCACTGAATGTCTCATTTTGGTATCAGAGTCGAATTTGGTTTCTCCAACCTTATCGCTCTCTGGTATTTTTCCTTTCCTCTTGTAGTGTCCAATGATTACTCTATTCTGTCCTTAAGGTGCTATAGTGTAAGTTTATTATGATCATAATATAATAAGCTTAGCAGCATATTGTGGGTGTTATAATGTGTCAGGTTAATCTGCTCCCTTGTGACATCTCTCCCTTGATAGAATATCAAAATCAGTTTCTTTATTCCCTGATTTATATAATTTCTTTTATTTACTGTAATGATAATTATGTCTCCTGGGTTTAGATTAGGGTTGGGCTGTGTGATGGAATTTGATACCAGGCTTACTGTAGCACTGGCTCATTGATTTGTTAAGATTTGCCAGTCTGGACTTAATTACATCTATTTGCATGATTGAAACAATGCTAAAGGTCTCAGTGTGTTCCCCCGGTTGTCTAAGAGGAACATTTAATTAGCTTACTGGCTCAAAACAGGTCCATATATGGTCCATATATGGACCTGTCGAGAAAAAGTCTGAGTCTATACATAGGCTGTATCTGAGGCAGGTACATAAGCTGGCAAAGTTGCTTATCAGTTATAGATTCTTTTTTTCATTCGCTGTTACACCTTTATATAGCATCTTTTTTTAGAATTATGTAATTAATTTCATTCAGTTAGTCACATTACGTTCTGGTGGAATAGCGTTTACATAAATGATCATTTTAGGTTCTTGTTTACTAGACTTGGTAATGTTCTTCAGCATTTAGTTAGAAATATTTGGTCGTCTCATCACAATTGCTCTCCAGCTCCTCTCTGCCCCGGGTGAGGTGTTGTGTTGAAGCGAGGTTTCATTTCTCTCCCCGTCTATAATCTCCCCTCCTCCCCTACTGCTACAAAAAGTCCCCAGGAAGATTTAGTCTATCCAAAGCTTAGCTGGGAATAAAAGGCTCTCATTTCCGCTCAAGCTGATGTTCTTGCAGACTCTGGCGTGTGTGTGTGTGTGTGTGTGTGTGTGTGTGTGTGTGTGTGTGTGTGTTGATTCCCTATGTGGGGAGTAATACAATATGAGAACCCGATGTCCTTAAATCTCTTTACCTGTGATAAGTATCTGCCGGTAGGGGAGGTTGTGGCAGGAAGAGTTAGATCTAAGACTAAAGCATCGCCTGACGTACATGTCGAGTGTTATGTGAGGGATGGATTGGGCATATGTTGTGTGGTAAGTGTAAGAGGACAACAGGTATATGATGCATAACGTGGGATCAAGTCAACGATTATATATTTCAGTTTGCCACTATGGTTAACATCCTTAAGGAAACATTGCTTTATGGGTGAAAACCAAACTGAAAAATGTTATGTTAGTTTTGATCACATTTTCATGAAGCCTAGCCATTTTTAGCTATCATTCTTAGAGTCATTACTGCAAAGTTAGCAAAATATTTTCTTGATTATGTATATCAAAACTCCAAATACATATACCTGTGATCTCTGGGACATTAATATATATACCTGTGATCTCTGGGACATTAATATATATACCAGTGATCTCTGGGACATTAATATATATACCTGTGGTCTCTGGGACATTAATATATATACCTGTGATCTCTGGGACATTAATATATATACCTATGATCTCTGGGACATTAATATATATACCTGTGATCTCTGGGACATTAATATATATACCTGTGATCTCTGGGACATTAATATATATACCTATGATCTCTGGGACATTGATATATATACCTGTGATCTCTGGGACATTAATATATATACCTATGATCTCTGGGACATTAATATATATACCTATGATCTCTGGGACATTAATATATATACCTATGATCTCTGGGACATTAATATATATACCTATGATCTCTGGGACATTAATATATATACCTATGATCTCTGGGACATTAATATATATACCTATGATCTCTGGGACATTAATATATATACCTATGATCTCTGGGACATTAATATATATGCCTATGATCTCTGGGACATTAATATATATACCTGTGATCTCTGGGACATTAATACATATACCTGTGATCTCTGGGACATTAATACATATACCTGTGATCTCTGGGACATTAATATATATACCTATGATCTCTGGGACATTAATATATATGCCTATGATCTCTGGGACATTAATATATATACCTGTGATCTCTGGGACATTAATACATATACCTGTGATCTCTGGGACATTAATACATATACCTGTGATCTCTGGGACATTACTTCTCCCTAATTCTCCTGACTCGTGGTTTCCAGTTTCCTGCCTTTAAAGCCTTGTCCACCAGCTTCCTAGTCTATAATTATTAACGCTAGTACCTCAGCCGCTGGTGCCACAGCTCCCTAACTTTACCAGTGTAGCTGGACAACATTTCAAGTTTCCAACACATTGTTTGTAGGACCTAACATCTCAGACCTTACTTATCAACTCTACTTTCTTATATGGAGGAACCACTGTCCTCCAGCCTTATCTGTTTATCCAGCCAGACATACCCCTCGTTATGAGCACCCAGCCTGTCGGCCCTAGCCAGCAACATCCTCTCCCATACTCATTAATCCTAGTTCCATATGAACAGAAATTGCTCCAGGCCTTATCTGGGTAGCCATACACATCCCTCCCTTATCTGGGTAGCCATACACGTCCCTCCCTTATCTGGGTTGCCATACACGTCCCTCCCTTATCTGGGTAGCCATACACATCCCTCCCTTATCTGGGTAGCCATACACATCCCTCCCTAATCTGGGTAGCCATACACGTCCCTCCCTTATCTGGGTTGCCATACACGTCCCTCCCTTATCTGGGTAGCCATACACATCCCTCCCTTATCTGGGTAGCCATACACATCCCTCCCTTATCTGGGTAGCCATACACATCCCTCCCTTATCTGGGTAGCCATACACATCCCTCCCTATCTACCAACACTCCACCTCTATCTGGTACATACAGTCCCTACTCCTATCCTGAGTAGCCTCCATGTACTAATCGCCATACAAACCCCCGACCCTTACAGGTTAGCCCAACCACATCCCTCACCCTAACGGGGCATACACAACATGTCTCCAACAACCCACCTACAACACCGCTTACCCACCTAAGTCTCATCTCAGTTGACCTTCTATGTCACTAATGCGCAGATCAACCCCGTGATTCTACAGGAACACAGCAACCCTCACTCAACCAACACGGCACACAACACCATATATAAACCACACGCGCTCCACCATCAATAATATCGTACAGCTCTATCACCCTGGCCGTTACTCACCCGTGTTTCTGAACCCACCTCAACACAGACACATAACACACATCAAACATTTAGGTACTAATTGTTTCAACTGTTCTTAGTTGAAAAAACATTCCATACGTTCAACTGTTTCTCATCGTTGTCTTGTGTAGAACAGACGAACAGAGATGTTCAACAGTTCTTCCATACCGTGTTAACATAGCATCAGCAATATTCTATAACTGTGTTAACATAGCTTCAACAATATCGTGCAATATTTTGTTCTTGCAGTGTCTGGTCCCCAGTAGTGTTTACATGCATCTTCTTGCAGTTGACCGAACACATTGTTCCAACGATCACCCACAGCTCTTTGCTTCATCGCTTCTCACACACTATCTCTCTTAATTTTGGTTACGTTGATCAAAGCAAACCCTACAGTTGTGGACATCATAGGAGATAAATCTTGATCATATGAACAGAAATAAAGAAATCAGTTGTGTGTATGTGTGTATTTACATAAAGTGAAGACACAATACACGAGGCAACACGAGTGTAAAACTCTCTCGCCGTATCATACAAATAGTAATCACACACACACACACACACACACACACACACACACACACACACACATACACACATAAAATACGCAGTCTCAAGATTACACAGTAAGTGAATGACGGTGCCAATAACACCTCTCCGTTACAGTCTTGCCAGTCTGGCTTACGTAAATATATTTACATGAATTGCATTTGACGATGACAACAAAGCTTGGTGGAAAGCTAGGAAGACAGTTTATGCTTCATTTAACAAAGATGTGACAAATATGGATAAGTCTAAATGTTTAGTGTTGCCCTATTCTCCCAACTTAGCTAATTCAAGACATGTTCTAAAAAAACATTTCTTGTAATGTTGCTTTCCAGTACAATAACACCATCAGTAAGACCTTAATAAACAATAGGCCAAATCATGCAACAACTGGGAGTGTTTACGCCGTCAAATGCAAGGCATGTAAATATATTTACGTAGGCTAGACTGGCAAAACTGTAACGAAGCGCGTGTTATTGGCACAATCATTCAGTACGCAGGGATGACCACAAAAATGCGACCGCTAAACATTGTCATGAAAATGATCACCTCATAGATCTTGAAAATCCCGTTATTTTATACCCCTCTGCTGATTATGTCTTAAAATTGCTAATACTGATAACTTTAATTTGTCCCTAGGCAATCTTAAAGCTCATCTTAGCCTTAACCAAATCATTATTAGAGAATTGACAAAACACGAAAACAAAATGGTTGTTTATGACACACCCAGCTACCCAGGTCAACCCCCGCCACCATACCCTCCTTAATCACTATCCCTTAAAAGGGTTACGACCAGACATAGCAGACAGTGCTTGGCCTAGAGAGATTGGTGTTGGACGGCGGGAATCAAGTGTGATGTTGGGATTTGAATAAATTTGTTAAGTACTGGCACCTGATGAGGTGGACTGTCTCCACGAAACATGTCGTGCCACAAGTATAGAAGAATTACATGGTAAACAAAAATATTTTGAACTCCTACTGAAGTGCGATTTCAACTTCATATATATATATATATATATATATATATATATATATATATATATATATATATATATATCCCTGGGGATAGGGGAGAAAAAATACTTCCCACGTATTCCCTGCGTGTCGTAGAAGGCGACTAAAAGGGGAGGGAGCGGGGGGGCTGGAAATCCTCCCCTCTCGTTTTTTTTTTAATTATCCAAAAGAAGGAACAGAGAACGAGGCCAGGTGAGGATATTCCCTCAGAAGCCCAGTCCTCTGTTCTTAACGCTACCTTGCTAACGCGGGAAACGGCGAATAGTTTGAAATAAAAGAAAAGAATATATATATATATATATATATATATATATATATATATATATATATATATATATATATATATATAAGAATATATATATATATATATATATATATATATATATATATATATATATATATATATATATATATATATTGGGAGGTGAGTTTGAATGGAGAAAAACTGGAGGAAGTGAAGTGTTTTAGATATCTGGGAGTGGATCTGGTAGCGGATGGAACCATGCAAGCGGAAGTGGATCATAGGGTGGGGGAGGGGGCGAAAATTCTGGGAGCCTTGAAGAATGTGTGGAAGTCGAGAACATTATCTCGGAAAGCAAAAATGGGTATGTTTGAAGGAATAGTGGTTCCAATGTTGTATGGTTGTGAGGCGTGGGCTATGGATAGAGTTGTGCGCAGGAGGATGGATGTGCTGGAAATGAGATGTTTGAGGACAATGTGTGGTGTGAGGTGGTTTGATCGAGTAAGTAACGTAAGGGTAAGAGAGATGTGTGGAAATAAAAAGAGCGTGGTTGAGAGAGCAGAAGAGGGTGTTTTGAAATGGTTTGGGCACATTAAGAGAATGAGTGAGGAAAGATTGACTAAGAGGATATATGTGTCGGAGGTGGAGGGAACGAGGAGAAGTGGGAGACCAAATTGGAGGTGGAAAGATGGAGTGAAAAAAATTTTGTGTGGTCGGGGCCTGAACGTGCAGGAGGGTGAAAGGCGGGCAAGGAATAGAGTGAATTGGATCGATGTGGTATACCGGGGTTGACGTGCTGTCAGTGGATTCAGTCAGGGCATGTGAAGCGTCTGGGGTAAACCATGGAAAGTTGTGTGGGGCCTGGATGTGGAAAGGGAGCTGTGGTTTCGGGCATTATTGCATGACAGCTAGAGACTGAGTGTGAACGAATGGGGCCTTTGTTGTCTTTTCCTAGTGCTACCTCGCACACATGAGGGGGGAGGGGGATGGTATTCCATGTGTGGCGAGGTGGCGATGGGAATGAATAAAGGCAGACAGTGTGAATTGTGTGCATGGGTATATATGTATGTGTCTATGTGTGTATATATATGTGTACATTGAGATGTATAGGTATGTATATTTGCGTGTGTGGACGTGTGTGTATATACATGTGTATGGGGATGGGTGGGGCCATTTTTTTTCGTCTGTTTCCTTGCGCTACCTCGCAAACGCGGGAGACAGCGACAAAGCAAAATAAATAAATAAATAAATAAATAAATATATATATATATATATATATATATATATATATATATATATATATATATATATATATATATATATATATATATATATGAGAGATATGGTAACATATTTATTACAGCATTCTCCGTTGAATCCTTGTCTGACTGATCGAACCTAACCCCGGCTTCATTATGTGGGATCCACCAGTTCGACTCAGCTCTGAATGAGCAGATGGCATTATGAGCCGGGAGGTCAATGGCGGTCAGACCTGATATTGACTACACCAATGCCTTGCCGGCTGAGGTTAGCAATGGGTGACCTGTAAGCACATGGACTACTTCTTTTTCATGCGCAACATCATATTGGTATATCCTTGTACCAATCTAAACCTTGTGACTCACTTCCGTATATGTTGATATGTATGCATGTCTATATGTGCATGTATGGGAGTTTATGTATATATGTGTGTGGATGAGCTATTCTTCATCTGTTTCCTCGCTGATGCGGGAAATGGCAATCAGGTATGATAAATAATATATATATATATATATTTTCTTTTTATATATATATATATATATATATATATATATATATATATATATATATATATATATATATATATATATATATATCCAGCGTTAGTGAAACTGCGCCAGGAAAACACGGAGAAATGGCTTCATTTGCTCACATCCACTCGCTAGCTGTCATCTGTGATTCACTTGAACCATAACCAGGTCACACAAACCTTTCCGTGGTTTCCCCCGACCGTTTTACATGCCCTGCTTCAACTCACTGCGAATACTGACTGTGCCATATGTATATCACATTGCTCCAGTTCACTCTATCCCTTGGCTCGTCTTGCACCCTCTTGCATGTTCAGGCCAACGAAAGTTCAAAGCATGTTTCACTCCATCATACCGCTCCCTATTTTGTTGCGCCTTTTTCCTTGTTCCCTCCACCTCTGACATGTATACTCTCTTATCCATCCTTTCCTCACTCATCCTCTCCAAATGTTCAAACTATTTCAGCATACCCTCTCCAGCTGCCATACCTTTCTATTACCGTATCATTTCTTTCTTGTTAAGTTAAAATCCATTTTGTTTTTTTTACCAGACAACCCAGTCCTTGGCTAATCAGGCCTCCTGTTGTGTGTGTCCATCTCTTGTAAACTCATGTAGACTCCTCACACCACATGTTGATATCATATATTAAAATTAGAACACATACACTCACTTTATTTTTTTATATTTTTGTTTAAGCCGCAATGCCTCTTTTCCACATAGAGCCGACGAGACGACTATACAGTACCATTAAACAGTCTAATCTTGCCCGTAAATATTGTGACCTCTCTCCACATACTCCTCGCCCACTCTGTGCATCACTTCAGTTGTCTTGCTTCCATTCGCTGCCATATTATCTCCCAGGTATCTAAAACAATCAACATACTCCAAGTTCTCTCCATTCAAACTCGCACCCCGAATAATCTGCTTCTCTAAACTGTTAAACCCAATAACCATCCTTTTATTTACATTTATTCTCGGCAGTTTCCTTTCACACACTCTCCAAAACTCAAACACCAGCTTCTATAGTTTCTCTCTGGATTCTGCCACTTGCGTCGTGCATCAGCAAGCAATAAAAGACTCACCTTCCAGCCTCCCCTCCCTCTACAGACTGCATAAGTGCTCCTCTATCCAAGACCCTTGCATTCACCTCCCTCACCATCACATCCATAAACGAATCTAACAACCATGGTGACATCACACACCGCTGCTACATACCCACCCTCACCTGGAGCTGTTCACTTTCCCCTCCTCCTACTTCCACACAGGCCTTACCATCTTGATAGAAACAACTCTTCACTGTTTCTAGCAGCTTTCCTCCCGCTTCATATGTTCGCAATATCTTCCACTCTATCATCCCTATCATACCCTTTCTCAAGATCCATAAATGCCAAAGTATTTCTCTCACGTATCATTCAGGCCAAATTCCCGATCCAAATATATTCCATCATTCCTGAGGCCACATTGTTCCCCTACAGCATGAAACTCTGTGCGTGCTACCACCCTCTCAATCACCACTCTCCCATTCATTTTACCAGTTACACCCAAGGCCATATACCTCTGTAATTTAATCTTTTATTTCCTGTCCCTCCCGCCTTTATACAGTGGCACTATACAGGTATTCCGCTAATCCTTAGGCACTTCACCATGACCCATACACACTTTGGAAACCTTAACTAACCAGGCAGCAATATAAGGAATTCAAGTGCACACGACGTATTGCCGCACTGAATCTTACACATTGCTTTCATCACATCTTCTCTTTCCTTGACTCTATCACTTCGCATACTTCCAAGCCCTAAGCTTTCCTCATCAGCCACCCTATCATCAAAAACATCCCCTAACCCATCAGAATACTCGCTCCATCTCCTCTTCACCTCATTTCGACCACCTCTACATATGTTGCATTCACCGTTCACTAACCACACCAGATATATTCTAATTTTCCCTGAAGTTTTCTGATACTCGCATAACCCAACGCTCATTTGCTCTCTTTCTCAATTCCTGTACCTTTCCTGCCATTTTTTCTTGTACATTTCCCAATCACTTGCATTCCTTCCCTGCAACGAACCATCATACGCCTTTCTCTTAGTTTTCACTACCATCTAAACTTCCCCATCGCATCACTCACTACCTTTTCTCACCAGTCCATTTTCGACCTCCCGCATGCCGCAATTTTCACTCGCACATGCCAGCACTGCTTCCCTAAATACTACCCATTCATCATCCACTCCTTTAACTTCAACACACTCTAACCTTTAGTCAGCTTACACTCGGTCTGTCATGACATCTTTTCTCACATGCCTCTTTTATGAGCTCGCTCACTTCCTCATTTCCTAAAGCCACTGTAGTTGTTTACCCTCGCGTCCACGAAGCGATGATGAGACATCATATCAAATCCTCTTCTCAGCACATTTACATCCAAGCGTCTCTCCTTCACACGTCTATCAGTTTCTACATAATCCAGAGATGCCCGCTTCCCATCTTTCCTACTCACCCAAGTGTACTTATGAATAGCTCTTTATTAAAACCAGGTATTCCCAATCATCAGACATTTTCAATCACTTAAGTCCACAAGCTGTTCACCATTCTTATTCACAGCACCTGCTACAGCATACCTCTCCAATCATATCCTCGTCTACTGCATTACCAACTCATGAATTCGAATCACCCATCATTAATACTCGATCCTTTACATTAAGACTATTGACAGACTTACACAACTCCTTCCAAAGCTTCATCTGTTGAAGTTCTTTTTTGTTAGAGGTGTTGTCATGTTAGCGAGTCTGATGGCTGGAAATTGTGTGAACATTACTTAACCCAAGATTTTCGGCAGTTGTAAAAGGAAGAAATTGGTGATTAGGGCACTTGTGGAATGAGCCGTTAGGCAATACAGGAGCCACTGAGGTTTTACAGAAAGGGATCGTATCTTATACGTCACGTGTAAGACTACCACGTCGCACTGATGCCTCAGGGGAAGAAGGCTGGCCGGCGAACCTCTTTACGTGGTTGTACCTTCAGGAAGACAATGAACTTCAACATTGGTTTATGAAAATGATTTCAGATACGACCACACGGCAGCGCTCTGCACCAGGCAAATTGAACTTGAGACTTGAGCGAAATTTATGATTCCCTTTACGGCTGATGGATGCGCAATAATTCGATAACGAGAAGGTTTTATCGCCCATTTGGTATTTATGCATGGAACGTATACAGGTCCGCTTGGATTCGAATCCTGGAAAGGGCAGTCGGCCCACAACCAACCCAGTTGTTCATCCTTCTTTCGGGACTGGTCGATAAATAGCAACTTGCATATATATATATATATATATATATATATATATATATATATATATATATATATATATATATATATATATATATATGTATATATATATATATATATATATATATATATATATATATATATATATATATATATATATTTGTATATATATATATATATATATATATATATATATATATATATATATATATATATATATATATATATATATGAAGGGCTATGATACAGCTATATTATCCACGTTGTAGCGACGTATTTACGATAACGTAGGAGGGGAGAGATGGGATGGACATCAACTACAACTGAAACATCACATTGATCGCTTAACATAGTTTTTATGAACGTCCTTCACAAATTTCCTAACTCTTCACAGAATTTTTTATGTAACGCTGGAAAAGAATATTTGGGTTCTGTTCTCTACAGAAGATTTTCTCCTCTTTTTTTTACGTAGAAATGCCACCCTTATCAGCTTCTGGGTGTGGGAGGCCAGTTTGATTCAGTCTAGGTTTGGAGGAGGCAGCACCTGAGCGATTACTCCTGACCTCTGAGCAGACACAAGGTGTCGAGACGGAGGGAATATTGACGGACGTAGCTACGCTCTCTCCGTCCTGAGTGGCCCAGTCCTTACCTCTCGCCAGAGCAATTGTATCTGGACGGACTGAGGAACCTGATTGGACAAGACGCTGCAGACTGGTTACACTGTCGGATCCCACAGCTTTGTTGACGTTACCGTCGATCTGATTTTGACTGACTTTCGTTAAAAGACGAGAGTCAATGTTTATTGAGAGCAGGAACTTGTTATGATATGTGCTGTTGGAAATGATAGAACCTTCAGGGTTGATAATGTGAAGTCTGGGATTTGTAAGAAATCTTCGTTGCTCTTTTGTTCTGCAAGACTCTTCTGTACGACACTCAGACCATCTTTATAGCTTCGACGTGTGGACCATCTAGCATAGTGCTCTTCTCCTATATCTTTATAGGAATTGTCATGTAAGATTCTGTTTCTTCATGATACATCGAGTTCTTCATCGGTTGCATATCTATAGTTATAACCAAACCATGGCTGATCTGGATTCCCTTCCGCCCGCATCACTAAGAAAATATAATTCCTGATGATTTACGAACTTGCATGTCGGACCCACGAGTCAGGCCAGTGCACACTCCCCGGCAGCCAACATCACTCAAAGCCAAGCACTGTAATGTTGTGGCGATGTCTCTGGATGTCTTGGTGCCGATGGGGAAAAGAATTTCTTGATGATCTGACAGACCGACGTAGCTAAATGCACGACAGTTCAGCAGAGTTTCTGGTCCATCCGTGATTGCAGGCTCAAGTGAGGATACAGCTGAATGAGCTGTAAGATTTAAGTGCCTGAATTGCACAAATGCGTCAGGGAAGTTTAGAAATTGACCTTAGAGTATTAAACTGACATATCAAAATCTCATCCTCACCTGAGCCACATACCAGTGTTCTGGGTTAGAAGGTTAATATGACTTTGATGTATAAATGTCACAACAGATCGTTCCTTTGACACGATGGGACACATAGAGGATGACAACGTCAGCTTTAGCTAACAATTGAAAGGATATGAATTATGAATAACTTGAATTATTTATAGGCAGAGGATAACTGTGTATGCTGCTACACGAGGAAACAGAAACCCCGTCTGTAATATCAGTCAATTTTTCTGTCTCACACTTAAACAGGTAATTTCTGCTTTGAAAGATTTTGAAGTGAGAAATGTTAAGATTTAGCTTCGTAGATAACATTCCCGGGTTTTCCTTCAGTCGGGGCCATCTGAGGAGTCGTATGAGAGAGACATGGGAGTAAAAGAAAGTTTCATAAGCAACTCGGAAATGGGCAAGGCAAGGTTACCACACACTGTTTCCTTCCGCTGACAAAATTCTGATTTCCTCGTCGAGTCTCCTTATGACATGAATATGCAAGAGAAGCGCTCTGGTTTGGTGGCTCAGTTGCCAGGCTGTGTTAAAGGCCTTTCAGGCTTTACGTTTCCTTGTCCACTAAGGGTATGATTTGCTGGGAGACTTTGCTGAGAATGACCATGTCTTCAGTATGTCATCTCTCACCACCACAGTCGTAGATTACAATCCATAGAACAGTCTGGTTCTGAGTGTAAATCAGTGTTCAAGTTAGAATATATCTATTATCAAACCTGTGTTGGATATGACAGAACTGGAACCTGGTAAAATTCATTTACCTCGCTGTGCGTAAAGTCTGACGCACGTTGAGAGCCTTGCTGGGCTGGGATGTGTCGTATTTTGAACTGCGTCGATGATTTCCCCAAGTGCTCTCGCTTCATGTGTGGTTGTCGAAGGCTGTGTGCCGTATTGATGTGTCGATGTCATATACATACATTGGAGGATTCATTTTCTTCGGTCAACGATGTGCTTTCCAAAGATGAAGGATCATACGAGTTATCACAAGACCTGGAAATATGGTTATTATCAGTTCCAGTCATCCAAACCTTATCTGTCTTATCAGGTGAGGGAATACAAAAAAGGATCAGGTATGGAGGTCTTTTATGATATTAACTGCAGTCAGTCCACAGTCAACACAGCTGTTCATCCTCACCCTAGGGCTTAAGCTAGGGTATATATATATATATATATATATATATATATATATATATATATATATATATATATATATATATATATATGAATGAATCATAGGGTGGGGGAGGGGGCGAAAATCCTGGGAGCCTTGAAGAATGCTTGGAGGTCGTGAACATTATCTCGGAAAGCAAAAATGGGTATGTTTGAAGGAATAGTGGTTCCAACAATGTTGTATGTTTGCGAGGCGTGGGCTATGGATAGAGTTGTGCGCAGGAGGGTGGATGTGCTGGAAATGAGATGTTTGAGGACAATGTGTGGTGTGAGGTGGTTTGATCGAGTAAGTAATGTAAGGGTAAGAGAGATGTGTGGAAATAAAAAGAGCGTGGTTGAGAGAGAGCAGAGGAGGGTGTTTTAAAAATGGTTCGGGCACATGGAGAGAATGAGTGAGGAAAGATTGACCAAGAGGATATATGTGTCGGAGGTGGAGGTAACGAGGAGAAGTGGGAGACCAAATTGGAGGTGGAAAGATGGAGTGAAAAATATTTTGAGTGATCGGGGCCTGAACATGCAGGAGGGTGAAAGGCGGGCAAGGAATAGAGTGAAGTGGATCGATGTGGTATACTGGGGTCGACGTGCTGTCAATGGATTGAATCAGGGCATGTGAAGCGTCTGGGGTAAACCATGGAAAGTTGTGTGGGGCCTGGATGTGGAAAGGGAGCTGTGGTTTCGGGCATTATTACATGACAGCTAGAGACTGAGTGTGAACGAATGGGGCCTTTGTTGTCTTTTCCTAGCGCTACCTCGCACACATGAGGGGGGAGGGGGATGTTATTCCATGTGTGGCGAGGTGGCGATGGGAATAAATAAAGGCAGACAGTATGAATTATGTACATGTGTATATATGTATATGTCTGTGTGTGTATATATATGTGTACAATGAGATGTATATTTATGTATATTTTCGTGTGTGGACGTGTATGTATATACATGCGTATGGGGGTGGGTTGGGCCATTTCTTTCGTCTGTTTCCTTGAGCTACCTCGCAACGCGGAAGACAGCGACAAAGCAAAATAATAGATAAATAAAATATATATATATATATATATATATATATATATATATATATATATATATATATATATATATATATATACTGTATAGCGTTTATGGGATGGCCTTGATTAGGGCCTCAGTTGGCCGTGCCGTCTCAGCTAACATAAAAACAAAAGTTTCATCTTCAAGCTGTTAAGGAGGAGTTCATATGTGTCTTTTATTGACAATATCACTCTCTCTCTCTCTCTCTCTCTCTCTCTCTCTCTCTCTCTCTCTCTCTCTCTCTCTCTCTCTCACCGCGGGAGGTAACGTGACAAATGTAGGCAGGGATGGAGGGAGGGATGGAAGGCAGTGAGTGAGGTTCCTCCTCACCTCACCACTGCTGCCGAAACCTTGCCACAAACGACGTATTAAATCTCGCCGGAGTGCCACAACCTGCTGGCCAGGCACCGAGCATTTCCCTGGTAACGTTGGTGATGATGCTCACAATGCATCACATCCCAGCTGACGTTACAGTGTACAGCATCTTGTGGTGTGGTGTGGTGTAAGCTGGGAGTACTGTATCGTGCGTGGAGTTAGACAATACCACCACCACACATCAGACACAACACTTGACCAAGGCTTTACTTTACGTCTGTAGAAGAACCTTAACGTTTTATCATAAATTCATTAAAAATGTTTCTTGATCTATTATTATCATTACTGTTAATTATCATTATTATTATCATAATTATGGTTAGAATATGATTTATGTGGTTGATTTGGTGTTCGTCTTTATCATTAGTAAATAAGATTATCGTAAGGAATACTAGATTCATCATTTATTTATTTATTTATTTTCTAGATCTATATTATCATCACTGTTAATCATCATTATAATTATCATTAGTATTGTTATATCATTATTATCATAATTATGGTTAGAGTATGATTTATGTGGTTGATTTGGTGTTCATCTTTATCATTAGTAAATAAGATTATTGTAAGGAATTCTAGCTTCATCATTTATTTATTTTCCATGGATCGGTACCCGGAAGACCTTCTTTATCAACATGTTTAGTCTAAGTAAGAGATCAGTGAACGTCTGCTTTCAGTAGGGAGTTGAGTACATAAACTTGTGGCAGCATTTCCACATGCAGTCAGGTATGTTTACAAAGGATGAGCTATACCTGATTGAAGTGGGTGTTGCATGTGTTGGTCGGCTTCACAGTCTGTCTGCTCGTGTGTTGTGGTCAGCCAGTGTGGAGCAGACTCGTCCCCCTTCGTAAATACCTTTCCAAATACGTCTCAGTTTCGTCTACAAATGTCTTATGTTAACCCTCGGAGTATACGAGATGAAGTGTCAGAGTTAGTGACAACAGCGTTACAAGGAAAATATGATATGATCGCCATTTCTGAATCTTGATTAGATATCAAGACTAGAGATTTCCTCGGCTAATACTCAGTTTCAGGGTTCACTCTGTTTAATAATGATAGGGTAAACAAGGTAGGCGTTGGTGTCCTACTCTTTGTTTAAGCTCATTTAAATCCTGCAGTAATACATGTCGCCGTTAGGTATGTACAACTTCATTTTTGAGGAAATTAAAGGTAAACTTCGTGATAGATTAACACTAGGATTAGTTTATAGCCCCACCCGCACAGACACCAGAGGTAGACGATACAATTATGATCAGTTGGCAGAAGTTTGTGATGAACAAGATTCTATCACAGTGGAGATTCAAACACATTGGTATCTATGTGGGGAGAATCCGTTCCCAGTAGATGCGGGCCCACGTGGACTCTACCTAACTTGGCTTAATACTGACCTGCTCCAATTAGTCGAAAAATTTACTCGCAACGAGAATGCACTAGGTTTGGTTCTTACTACAGATAAGGATCTCAATGTAGATGAAGTTGGAGAAAAGTTTGGTACAAGTGATCATCGACAAATTACTTTTGAGATCACTTTCAATACTGGATGTAATATTGGTCAACATAGCAGTCGCGAGAAAAACATGCTTGATTTCAAACATGCAAATTTTAGTAAACTTCGCATCACTATTGGTCAATGAAAACGACACGAACGTAGCTTGGAAAAGCTTCAGTAAAACTTTCAAAGTAGTAGAGGAAACATACGTATCATTGTGTAGTATACGATCTATTTCTAAAACGAATCTAAGATGGTGGAACGGTGAAATGAAGAGGTGTCTGTTGTTTAAGAAAGTTATTCATAAGAAACTCAGAGAATCCATAACGGACATGATACAATAAAGTATGTAAGTTTGCGTAGAGAAAGTGATAGGAGAGTTATACGACAAAATAGACGTCAATATGAAGCGAATGTTGTTGATAATAGCAAATTAAACCCTAAAGAGTTTTACAATTATTTTATAAGCAAAAGAGTCATTACTCAGTCAATTGGTCCATTAATTACAGAAAACGGTGACTTGGTTCAAGACAACGAAGTCATGGCGAAAATCTTGAATGAATTTTTTTGCATCATTATTTACGTCTGAAGACAGAACCCATTCCCCAAATCCACCTTCATTGACTAAAGAGCGGAACGTTCCTCAACAAAATGACATAGAACCTGAAGACATTATCAGCTGTAATCAGTTGAAAAATAGATATAACAGCAGGTCCTGATAAGAGTTTTATCCAACAGCAATGAAAGAGACGAAAAATGAAATAGTTAAGCCCGTAACTGACCTTTTCAATAAGTCAATTAGTACGGGAAAAACTTCAGATGAATGGAATTATCCAATTTAACACCGATATTCAAAAAAAGTAATAAGTCACTGCCCGGAAATTATTTTCTAATTTGCTAAACGTCTGTAGTTGAAAAACTTATAGAAACCATCATTCGAGAGAGGATTGAAAACCATTAGGAGGACCACCACTTAATGAACGATTCTCAACATGGTTTTTCGACGAAGTCACTCATGTCTGAGAAATCTGCTTGATTTCTTTTATGCAATAAACAACATGTAGGACGAATGCAAAGAAGCTGGTGTCATCTATATAGATTTTCAGAAAGATTTCGATAAAGTTCTGCATCAAAGGTTACTTGTAAGAATTAGGTCATTGATGGGATTGTACTTCGGTGGATAGGAAACTGGTTGACTGGTCGTAAACAAAAAGAGAACTGATTCATGGTCAAGCCTCAGAATGGGTAAATGTAACAGTGGCGTACCACAGGGGTTCGTCTTGGGACCAGTTCTCTTACTCATATGCGTTAGTGATATTGATAATGGACTGCATAGCAAGATATTAGAATTCGCTGATGATGCAATGCTGGGAAATAAATCTGCAAATGAACTTGAACGTCTACATCTTCAAACTGGCATAGACAAACTGATGGACCGGACTGATGGCAAATGAATTTTGATATCGATAAGTGCAAAGTTTTACATATTTGGAGCAAAATCGAAAAGACGAGCTACAGTATTAAGTCTGTTGAACTGCGAAAGGTAAGTGAGGGAAAAGACTTGGGTGTAATTATCTCTTATGACTTAGAAATAAGTAAGCAGTGCGTAGAAGTAGCGAAAAAGGGGCGAACATAATCCTTGGATTCATAGGTAGAGCCTTGGATTTAAGTCCAGTGAAATAGTCCTTATCCTTTACGCGTCATTGGTTCATCCATATCTTGAATATGTGTTGAGTTTTGGTCACCCGACCTAAAAGAAAGACAGACAGAATGGAGCGAACTGCTCTTCCCAGGCTGAGAAACAAATCCTAAGAAAGCAAATGAAACGACTTGAATCTTTTAAGCTTAGAAAAGAGAAGACTAAGAGATGATCTAAGACAATTATTCAGAATTCTCAAAGGCTTAGATATCTTGATCTGTCATGTTACTTAAAATTTGATTCGTCTGTTTTCAATCACATTAATGGATACAAACTCGTGGGCAGACGTTTTACCTCGAGTGAGGCGAAGCACTTTTTTTCTAAACAACATTGTTATCATAAGAAACGATTTGCCAGTTGGAGTGGTTGAAAACAAAACTATAGATACTTTGAAGACTAGACTTCATAACTGTTTCGCCTCAAATTAGTGAAAGCTGTGCATATGCTGAGTAGTGTCTAGCAGAGAAGGAATGAGCAGTGTGGAAATGTTCAGATCATTTTGATACGATGGAATTAATGTCATCCAACTGCTAACAGTGAACCCAACGATTGGATAAGATGATGATTTACGATGAAAATAACAGACATGGAAGGTAGGAATTATGGAGATATTGGACTACAATGGGTTACGGTCGATGAAGATGGCTGAGGACACTCCCTCCCATATGCAAGTGCTGTATTCCCAGGGTTAGGACAGAAGGAAATTTGAAAGAGAGATCACTGAAGGAGAAAACGGAAAAGTTTATGAATGACGAAAGAATTTATCACAAGCATTTTTTTTCCAATTTGAGAGACATTGAAATTTCAGGTGAGATTAGAATTTCCAGACTGTTTGAAAGAATTGGTATCAGAAGCTGTGTAATACAAGTTTTGTGTAATAAGAACAGATGCTTAAAAGTGATGGTCTTTTGTTTCCGATAGATGGTTGAAAATTTAATATCTGATTCATTACGTGTTGCACGACGAGTTCTTGTGGATCTGTCCAGGTTTGAGGTGATGAATGAGGATTAGAGTCACGTTGACGCAGTCTGTAGGTGATGAACGGAGGCTTGATGAAGGAGGCGAGGGAAAATATTGCTCTGCTTATTGCAGCTGTTGACCAACACCTCAGTATTTGCTCTGTCGTGTTCCCTTGTCGAAGAATAAAAAGACCAACAAATGTAAGAACTGTTAGAAAAGGAAATATAAAGTTCCTATACCCATCTACCCTCCTGGGACTTGAGGATCGCTCTTGCTCTTTAATTCAGCTTTTATCCGGGTAACGAACCCAGGCGCCATCAACGGAATGCAATGTAATGAAGCACTGCACTGGGAATAATGCATGGATTACAAATGGATCCGTTAACTCAACTGCTAGGAGAGCCATCATGCAAGTCAGGCATTAGTCACACATAAAACCTGAAGCTCATGCGTCAGTCATGCTTACAAATGAACACATTTACTAATGAATGAACCCAAGTGGCGGTAGGTCTGCGTTAAGTAGGTGAGTTAACCTTCCACGAATTAAAACGAAAGCGAGTGGTGTGTTGTTGGTTGTAAGTTGAGACCATGATTCTTTGGTGAATTACTCATATCCCGGAATATACGAGGTGGTTGAACCACTGGCTCAGCACTGATGTGGTCATAAGAAAACTCATTCACTGTACATGAAAACTAATTAGATTAGGAGAAGTTCGATAATTTACACATTGTCGTGGTGTATTTGTCTGATAATCGTCTTACACTGCATTCATACAAGGGAACACCAATTCGTCTTAATTGAAAATCAATGTCTTAAGTTGTGATAGGTTTTTCCTCCGTGTTTATACCAGGAAAAACATATTAGTTGCCCACACTGGAAGCCTTGGCTTAACACATGGATAGGCACTGGATTACCTGCAGGGCAGAACGGTCCCTTCATTCCCAGCTGGTATAGGAGGATTCATTGATAAAGCTGCTACCTGCTGACACGAAGACTATGTTGTCATACACACTTGGGTGTCTGTTGACTTGACCTTGTTCCTTTTTACCTCTCGGTCCAGTAAGAATAGTCACCAAATCTGTTCTGTGTTGTGGGTAGTATTTGCATTATGTGACGTATCGTTTACTGGGAATATGGATCCAATACGTAGAAATTAGCCCTAGTGCACTCTAGGAATAATGGAAATAGTGAGGGTCTTGTCATATCAACACTTCATGTATTCTGAAGAAGCAGAACATTGATAAAGCGAGGCAGTAAAGGAAAGGCGTAGGAAGGTCGTATAAAAGAAGGCTAACGAAAATTGCCTGATCTTAAATCTCCTCTAAGTCTTTCGAAGTATGATGAACACAGGTTATTGCTACGGGTAGTGGTGAGAGGGAGTGGCAGAGATGGAGGGAAGGGATATCTGAAGTTGATCAGAGTTACTTTTTAAGTGACTGCTATTACTTCATGCTAGTCATGTTTGTATTACACAGGGACACATCTCTGTTAAATGCAACACACTAACACCATTTGTACGTGTAACTAACCCTAATTTCCATCATTGTCCCAGACGAAAATGAAGAGACTTTTCTCTCCATACTGTCTCCACTAAATTAAGTTTTATCTTTCACTCACTCTCAGTAGTTCAAGCTTCCCAAGTCGTTACATGCACTTTCATTAACCCTGGAAGTGTAATTAGTGTTACTTAGGAGTCAATGACACGTTTAAGTACCAGGAAACTTTATTTCATTTCGCGAATGTCAGTTCATTCTCGACCCTTGAGTGGTAACTCTGGTAGCCTTGCTGGTGTACATACGTGACTTGAATCATGTCCGGCGTCCACCAGTGGTTGGCCTCCGTATGAGCTCTTTAATCTGATTGGTTCCGGCGCGGGCGGTCAGTCACGTGATAACCCCGTTATACAAGAAGCAAGTTTCCCCCACCATTTGACGTGGGTGAAATCTCCAGCAAGCGTTCACCCACACCGCTTGCTTTGGTTTCGTCTCCAACAGCTTTCATCGTCTGTGCTTCTCCAACAGCAATCACCCGAAGTACTCAATTGCAGTGATTGGGTCAATCAGTCTGTCCGTCTCTAGCACTCCAACGGAGCGCTTGGTGGCTTCGTCCCATCTCTTGCTCTGCCATGAAGCTGTCCATATCAAAGAGCCACTCTCTGCAGACTGTTGCCTTCGTGCTGTCTATCAGCTGCTTTCGAACGCTGGGGTTGTGACGACACATTACCCTGTAAACCATCTCTGTCGCTGCTTGTATAATGTGACGTACAGAAATACAGTGCTAATTTAAGTTCAGATGATCAACACAGGCCGCTGTCTACAAGCTGTTTACAAGTAATGGCGATGTCTACAAGCAGCCACAAGCTGTTTACATCTACAGGCCGCTATCTTCAAGCAACGACAAGATGTTTACATCTGATTTTTTGTTTACATCTTCATTAGTATTGATCCATGGATCCCCCTATCCTCTTGTCCCATCAACACTGGTATCAAGGCAGGGTTATGTTCTAACGCTTACACTAACAGATGAATTATCCTCAAAGTCTAACCTTAGTCACTCGTGTTGATCATTCTACTTTGGAAAGTTTAACTCAGTTTCCTTTCCTTCTTCCTTCTAATACTCGTTTTCATTTTCGTAATGAACATATTTGCTCTCTAAATTCGTACATGTGCAACATTTCTGAACGAAGAAACAGTAAACTAGTTAGATTCAGTTGCAGTAAAGCACAGTGTCTTCCTAAATATCTTCCTAACAGTCAATTTCAGTCAGTTTCAGAACACCATAGTTCAACTGTATGAAAACATAAGACATGTTGGGCACAACCATGTTTTCTGCTATGTTTTCGTTCTACCACTGTTATACAAGTATTACTTTGGCCACGTATGTCCATGTCACGATGACTCGGACCCGAAGTACGCGTCTGGCTGCTGCTTCCCACAGTTTCTGTTCGATGGTCAACCACTCGAGGATTGACCATTATGATCCCTCCTCGAGTACATAAACTCCTTGAATTCTCCACCCCTTTTTATCTTTCCCTCTTCCAGTAGCCTTTAAACCTCTGAGAGTTAGGTGCACAGAGATCTTAGGAGCCATGATTGATTTCTGCATTCTTGTTTCTCACATTTTTTTTTTCCTTTTCCCCACACAGTGACCTATGATTGGGGTATGTTTCCATGTCATGTCGGTCACTGTATAAAAAAAAAAAAACCGAGCCCAGACCTCCGTCTACGTTCACTTTACAAGCCACAACAAACTGTTTTCAGGCCATTTGTGGTAAGCCATCACACCTGTCGCTAACTTTCATAAAAATGGAATTTATTTCCGTTGGGTTCAACTCAAAAGAGCAGCGATTATCGAGAGTTGGTGACCTCAAAATCGTTGTGCTGTGCTTATCCAAACCATTGTAGTACTTTATATGTATTTAATGGACTGTTAAGATATTGCCCAATGGTCTCTGGTATTCTGATCATTAACTCTTAATCAGTAAACCATTCGTGAGGCTATTAGACTATTGTCAAGTGTACCAGTAACCTATAGCGTGTCCAATGATCAAGATTGTTGGCTGGAAGTGTTATAAGTGATGTCATTTTGCTGTGCAGTTTGTTAAATGGTTTATGAAGTGTTATCATGTATGTCCATCGTTACGTGAGGTCGGTGCATGTCTGAGGTTCGCAGCCACAGAGACCCTGCGTAGCGTGAGTGTAAATTGCATGCATGACTATATATTTATCTCTTCTGCAGAACCTTCACTTCACCGTGATGATATATATAGAACAATTTTCTCTTTCCAATGGTGATTGTTGCATAGTTCTGTTCTGCCCATGGAAATACAGCCACGTTGTGACATTCTGTGTTGTTCAGTCCAAGTTTGTCTGTTGTCAGTTGTCTTACTGTAACGGTACAGTGTTTAAGGTAGTTGTAATTATCTCTTGCCAGAAGGAGTTCCGTACGTGTCCCGTACGTGTCCATGTGATGACTATTACCCTGTGATGACTGTTACCCTGGTTATATGATGTAACTTGGAACTCAGTAACATCACTTGAGCCTCACTGCCACTTCATTAACGACTGCTCTGAACATGAGTGGGATTTTAATCCCAGTCGTGGTAAACAATATGGCAAAACCTCAGTTGATAACATGAGGATATAACCTGTCGTGTCTGTCAAGATGATGGAGAAGTTATCAGTGTATGGTAACTTGCGCAGAAGCCAGCGACGGTGTGTAGCGAGTACGAAGCAGAATAAACCATCAGCAAGATGCGTTTGTAAGTGTATTTTCGTCAGGTCGAGTTACTAAGAGGAGCAGCGAAGGACCAGAAACTTGGTAAATAATTAGGTTAACTCTGGAACACTTAATTATTTTTTCCATTCAGAATATATATAGATTTTTATTTATTTATTTTGCTTTGTCGCTGTCTCCCGCGTTTGCGAGGTAGCGCAAGGAAACAGACAAAAGAAATAGCCCAACCCACCCCCATACACCTGTATATACATACACGTCCACACACGCAAATATACATACCTATACATCTCAATGTACACATATATATACACACACAGACACATACATATATACACATGCACACAATTCAAACTGCCTTAATTCATTCCCATCGCCACCTCACCACACATGGAACAACATCCCCCTCCCCCCTCATGTGTGCGAGGTAGCGTTTGGAAAAGACAACAAAGGCCCCATTCGTTCACACTCAGTCTCTAGCTGTCATGCAATAATGCCCGAAACCACAGCTCCCTTTCCACATCCAGGCCACACAGAACTTTCCATGGTTTACCCCAGACGCTTCACATGCCCTGATTCAATCCATTGACAGCACGTCGACCCCGGTATACCACATCGATCCAATTCACTCTATTCCTTGCCCGCCTTTCACCCTCCTGCATGTTCAGGCCCCGATCACTCAAAATCTTTTTCACTCCATCTTTCCACCTCCAATTTTTTTTGGTCTCCCACTTCTCCTCGTTCCCTCCACCTCCGACACATATATCCTCTTGGTCAATCTTTCCTCACTCATTCTCTCCATGTGCCCAAACCATTTCAAAATACCCTCTTCTGCTCTCTCAACCACGCTCTTTTTATTTCCACAAATCTCTCTTACCCTTACATTACTTACTCGATCAAACCACCTCACACCACATATTGTCCTCAAACATCTCATTTCCAGCACATCCACCCTCCTGCGCACAACTCTATCCATAGCCCACGCCTCGCAACCATACAACATTGTTGGAACCACTATTCCTTCAAACATACACATTTTTGCTTTCCGAGATAATGTTCTCGACTTCCACACATTCTTCAAGGCTCCCAGGATTTTCGCCCCCTCCCCCACCCTATGATTCACTACCGCTTCCATGGTTCCATCTGCTGCCAGATCCACTCCCAGATATCTAAAACACTTTACTTCCTCCAGTTTTTCTCCATTCAAACTTCCCAATTGATTTGTCCTTCAACCCTACTGTACCTAATAACCTTGCTCTTATTCACATTTACTCTTAACTTTCTTCTTTCGCACACTTTACCAAACTCAGTCACCAGCTTCTGCAGTTTCTCACATGAATCAGCCACCAGCGCTGTATCATCAGCGAACAACAACTGACTCACTTCCCAAGCTCTCTCATCCCCAACAGACTTCATACTTGCCCCTCTTTCCAAAACTCTTGCATTCACCTCCCTAACAACCCCATCTATAAACAAATTAAACAACCATGGAGACATCACACACCCCTGCCGCAAACCTACATTCACTGAGAACCAATCACTTTCCTCTCTTCCTACACGTACATATGCCTTACATCCTCGATAAAAACTTTTCACTGCTTCTAACAACTTACCTCCCACGCCATATATTCTTAGTACCTTCCACAGAGCATCTCTATCAACTCTATCATATGCCTTCTCCAGATCCATAAATGCTACATACAAATCCATTTGCTTTTCTAAGTATTTCTCACATACATTCTTCAAAGCAAACACCTGATCCACACATCCTCTACTACTTCTGAAACCACACTGCTCTTCCCCAATCTGATGCTCTGTACATGCCTTCACCCTCTCAATCAATACTATCCCATATAATTTACCAGGAATACTCAACAAACTTATACCTCTGTAATTTGAGCACTCACTCTTATCCCCTTTGCCTTTGTACAATGGCACTATGCACGCATATATATATATATATATATATATATATATATATATATATATATATATATATATATATATATTTCTCCCCTATCCCCAGAGATAATAATATATATATATATATATATATATATATATATATATATATATATATATATATATATATATATATATATATGTATATATATATATATATATATATATATATATATATATATATATATATATATATATATTGAACTTTGTACTTGATCCCCGTTTCCCGCGGTAGAGAGGCAGCGCCATGAATAGAAGAAGAAAGGCCGAAATCGCTCAGATTCATTCTCCAACTGTCATGTGTAATGCACCGCAACCACAGCTCCCTCTTACGAATGTTTATAGCTAGCTATAGTATGACAAGTATGATGTCAAGTGAAGTGTGAGGCGATAAGTTTAGTTAAGGGAAATTATAAGATAACCTGATTGTGATGTCGTTTTATACTGGTGTGTAGATTTCCTCCTCTTCAATATTCAAGATCTATTTGACTTGCTCTGATATGATATGTATCTTGTTACATATTGATTTGTGTTGACATTTTGTGTGTGCTTGCATGTACGTTGTCCTGTCATCTGATCCACTAGCATGAAAAGCCAGCCGTACCATGAGTGGGCGTTCATATTTCCTTTTCTAATTGAGGATAGAATGTCGAAGGAGGAGATGAATTCCAAGAACTCTCTAACATACGTGGAAGCCTCGGTGGTGAGGTCAGTGTGGATGAACTCAACCTACATATTCTATTTTTAGTTTAACTTGACCGAGCAACGTGGCTGAACATAACAAAGATAAGGTTACAGGAAGAAGGTAAAGACGTAGAAACAATGACAAACAAATGGTTTCTTAGAGTTGTCGAGCGGTGACGTAAAAGTGCTTGTCTTGCCTCTTGGTCGGGACGGAATGTGAGTTTTCTTACGTCTTTTTGTTCATGAAAGATTTGCTTCATAGCAGACAGCACCATTTGGATAGGAAGTATAGATGAGTGAAACTGATCCAGTCTGGGTCACTGGATACTGTTATCCAGTCACAGAGATCTGGTGTTTCGATTATGGTTTCGAGATGCGCTTGGCAAAGACAAGGAAGATCTAAATCAATTAAATAGCTGATATCCCTTCCAATGATACATGGAAGCAGGGAGCAGAGATAACCATTGAGGTACAGAAGAAACAAACATGGGCTCAGTCTCTTTCGTGGAAAAAATTTCGTCCCCGGAGAGGGAAAGATAATATTGCTCAGACCGAGGGTGAAAAATTGAATGGACACATCAAAAGTTGGGTGTGTTTATGTCCGTGATATAAGACACTGAAGTTTTACTGCGGGGCTTCGAAAGAGAAAGAGTTTTGACGCAGTTGCTCGGGGACCTTTCGTAAGCAGCATTAAGCTTTCAAATGCACTGAAGGATGCTTTCTTCTTTCCTCGAACCACTAAGCTGTGGAATCCTCTTCCTTCTTTAGTCTTTCTCCATTTATATAACCTTTCCTTCTTTAAGCGTTCGATCCACAAACACCTGCGGTGCCCTGATTAATTGCTTTCTTCATCCGAGATGACTTTGCTTAAGGCACGTTCTGCCGTTTCCATGTCGGTCATTATGAACGAAAAAAGAATGGACATATTTTGATCATTTTCATGAACCAGCGGAGTTTGTGAACATTGGAATTTCCTAGTGGTAACTGAACCTTCTGATGAGGGAGCTGACAGTTGGATGTGAAGCTGGGAGACGCTTCGAAAATAATTGTTGTGAACTTCGTCTTAGGTGCAGTGTAGTGTTACCAACGTCCCCAGCACGTGGGCTTTATTTATGGAAAGCGTTGCCAATCATTACTGGGATGTAATCTAGGACTAATGTTAAAGTAATTATTGTAATCATGACTAAACAACTACACAGTTTAACACTGTCGTTTACTACAGCATAACAGATGATGTACAGAAGAAAGGAAGGAAAGGAAAGATGAGGAAAGGAAGTTAAAGGAAAAGGAATATTTAGGGTTTTGTGAAGTGATGTTCATCAGTCGAGGGGGGGGGGGGGGTATCTGTCAACCTTGGAGAGACCTGGTGTGTGTGTGTGAGTGTGTGTGTGTGTGTGTGTGTGTGTGTGTGTGTGTGTGATTACAGGTTATGTGTTACAGGGAGAGAGTTTGACACTTGTGATGCCCGTTTCTTATCCTTGTATTATGCCATGTTTCATTTAATGCTTTGCGTATATTCCCACGCCTCATCTTAAGCCAGGTGATCCATTTATTGACCAGCCCCAAAAATGAGGAGGATGAACGGTCGGGTTGGCTGTGAACCAGTTGCTCAGTCTGGGATTCGAACTTGGGTCTTTTGAATTATATGGTCGAAAACCTAACCACTGCTTTGTGTATTGTGATCCTTTCGTTATCACTGACGGTGGTACAGGAAGGGAACTTTCCACTCAGGCAGCCTCTCCTCGTTACCTAATTTTGTTACTGTATTGATATTTATGTATGTGAGAAATACTTAGAAAAGCAATGGATTTGTATGTAGCATTTATGGATCTGGAGAAGGCATATGATAGAGTTGATAGAGATGCTCTGTGGAAGGTATTAAGAATATATGGTGTGGGAGGCAAGTTGTTAGAAGCAGTGAAAAGTTTTTATCGAGGATGTAAGGCATGTGTACGTGTAGGAAGAGAGGAAAGTGATTGGTTCTCAGTGAATGTAGGTTTGCGGCAGGGGTGTGTGATGTCTCCATGGTTGTTTAATTTGTTTATGGATGCGGTTGTTAGGGAGGTGAATGCAAGAGTTTTGGAAAGAGGGGCAAGTATGAAGTCTGTTGTGGATGAGAGAGTTTGGGAAGTGAGTCAGTTGTTGTTCGCTGATGATACAGCGCTGGTGGCTGATTCATGTGAGAAACTGCAGAAGCTGGTGACTGAGTTTGGTAAAGTGTGTGAAAGAAGAAAGTTAAGAGTAAATGTGAATAAGAGCAAGGTTATTAGGTACAGTAGGGTTGAGGGTCAAGTCAATTGGGAGGTGAGTTTGAATGGAGAAAAACTGGAGGAAGTGAAGTGTTTTAGATATCTGGGAGTGGATCTGGCAGCGGATGGAACCATGGAAGCGGAAGTGGATCATAGGGTGGGGGAGGGGGCGAAAATTCTGGGAGCCTTGAAGAATGTGTGGAAGTCGAGAACATTGTCTCGGAAAGCAAAAATGGGTATGTTTGAAGGAATAGTGGTTCCAACAATGTTGTATGGTTGCGAGGCGTGGGCTATGGATAGAGTTGTGCGCAGGAGGATGGATGTGCTGGAAATGAGATGTTTGAGGACAATGTGTGGTGTGAGGTGGTTTGATCGAGTAAGTAACGTAAGGGTAAGAGAGATGTGTGGAAATAAAAAGAGCGTGGTTGAGAGAGCAGAAGAGGGTGTTTTGAAATGGTTTGGGCACATGGAGAGAATGAGTGAGGAAAGATTGACCAAGATGATATATGTGTCGGAGGTGGAGGGAGCGAGGAGAAGAGGGAGACCAAATTGGAGGTGGAAAGATGGAGTGAAAAAGATTTTGTGTGATCGGGGCCTGAACATGCAGGAGGGTGAAAGGAGGGCAAGGAATAGAGTGAATTGGAGCGATGTGGTATACCGGGGTTGACGTGCTGTCGGTGGATTGAATCAGGGCATGTGAAGCGTCTGGGGTAAACCATGGAAATCTGTGTAGGTATGTATATTTGCGTGTGTGGACGTATGTATATACATGTGTATGGGGGTGGGTTGGGCCATTTCTTTCGTCTGTTTCCTTGCGCTACCTCGCAAACGCGGGAGACAGCGACAAAGCAAAAAAAAAAAAAAAAAAAAAAAATTGATATTTGGAATTCTTCAATGGGAGGCGCGTGTGCTGCTTGGTTCATAGGCTCACAACTACGTTTTTGATGAAATTCTTCCTATTGTATCTCCGTACACTTCTTCATTTTCCTCCTCATACCACATGTCCCTTCTCACACTTCCTCACGTCCCTCCGTACACTTCCTCATTTTCCTCCTCATACTACCTCATGTCCCTTCTCACACTTCCTCACGTCCTTCTCTGCACTTCCTTACGTCCATCTGTACTTTTCCTCACGTCCCTCCGTACACTTCCTTATTTCTCTCCTCATACCACATGTCCCTTCTCACACTTCCTCACGTCCTTCCCTACACTTCCTCGCGTCCCTCCGTACACTTCCTCATTTTCCTCCTCATACTACCTCATGTCCCTTCCATACACTTCCTCACGTCCTTCCGTACACTTCCTCACGTCCCTTGGCACACTTCCTCACGTCCTTCTGTACACTTACTCACGTCCCTCCGTACACTTCCTCACGTCCCTCCGTACACTTCCTCATTTTCCTCCTCATACTACCTCATGTCCCTTCCATACACTTACTCACGTCCCTCCTTACACTTCCTCACGTCCCTCCGTACACCTCTATATATCATCCTTACACTTCCTCACGTCCCTCCGTACACTTCCTCACGTCCCTCCGCACACTTCCTCACATCCCTCCGTACACTTCCTCACATTCCTCCGTACACTTCCTCACATTCCTCCGTACACTTCCTCACGTCCCTCCGTACACTTCCTCACGTCCCTCCGCACACTTCCTCACGTCCCTCCGTACACTTCCTCACATTCCTCCGTACACTTCCTCACGTCCCTCCGTACACTTCCTCACGTCCCTCCGTACACTTCCTCACATCCCTCCGTACACTTCCTCACATTCCTCCGTACACTTCCTCACGTCCCTCCGTACACTTCCTCACATCCCTCCGTACACTTCCTCACGTCCCTCCGTACACTTCCTCACATCCCTCCGTACACTTCCTCACATCCCTCCGTACACTTCCTCACATTCCTCCGTACACTTCCTCACGTCCCTCCGTACACTTCCTCACATCCCTCCGTACACTTCCTCACGTCCCTCCGTACACTTCCTCACATCCCTCCGTACACTTCCTCACATTCCTCCGTACACTTACTCACATCCCTCCGTACACTTCCTCACGTCCCTCCGTACACTTCCTCACAACCCTCCGTACACTTCCTCACGTCCCTCCGTACACTTCCTCACATCCCTCCGTACACTTCCTCACGTCCCTCCGTACACTTCCTCACATCCCTCCGTACACTTACTCACATCCCTCCGTACACTTCCTCACATCCCTCCGTACACTTCCTCACGTCCCTCCGTACACTTCCTCACATCCCTCCGTACACTTCCTCACGTCCCTCCGCACACTTCCTCACATCCCTCCGTACACTTCCTCACATTCCTCCGTACACTTCCTCACGTCCCTCCGTACACTTCCTCACATCCCTCCGTACACTTCCTCACGTCCCTCCGTACACTTCCTCACATCCCTCCATACACTTCCTCACATTCCTCCGTACACTTACTCACATCCCTCCGTACACTTCCTCACGTCCCTCCGTACACTTCCTCACAACCCTCCGTACGCTTCCTGACGTCCATCCAGACACTTCCTCACGTTCCTCCTTACACTTCCTCACGTTCCTCCGTACACTTCCTCATATCATCCTTACACTTCCTCACGTCTCTCCGTATACTTCTTCACGTCCCTCCGTACACTTCCTCACGTTCTCCTTGCCTCACATCCAAGTTTTATCCTCTTGTTTTGGACGGTTGTCAAGCCTCAGTGAACATCTTTCTGTGGTACTATCGTCACAGCTTCTTAGAAGTCTGTAACGTGATCTTCAAATCTTCCCTTATTCTTATTTCCTGAAGATGGATAGAACGAGTCCTTCCCTCCTCTCTCTCTACCTCCGTACAGTTTGTTGTGATACCAGTCATGCTATAACTTCCTGGACCTTTTCCAGTAATTCTTTGTGGTTCTTCAAGTCATAGAACGTCAGTGTTGAGGCATATTCCAGCTAAGAGTTAACTCACGATGTGTATATCATCCCACACTGTCCACATACCTGAAGGCGATACGAGCACTGTAATTACTTATTTGTCATGACCGATATGTACTGTACATGGAGGCGGGGTCACACTCGTGTGTGTGTGTGTGTGTGTGTGTGTGTGTTTGTGTGTGTGTGTGTGTGTTTGTGTGTGTGTGTGTGTGTGTGTGTGCGTGTGAGGGATGATTGTTTGTGTAGTATTTCCGTTAAGGGGACAGACTTTTGCACTCGTGTTGCATCGTCTCTTAACCTCGTATATACGTCATGGCCTTACTCCTAAGTGTGTATAAACACACATCCACACCCTACTCTGTGCCGAGCTCACATTTATCGACCAGCCTCGAGGGGAGGATGAACAGCTGGGCAGGGTGGTGAGCCAATTGCCGCGTCTGGTATTCGAACCCCAAGCGGGCTGCATTGATTCATGGTCAGTAACGCTAACCACAATATCACGGAGGCCTGTATGTGTCATAGAAACTTAGCGCTTACTGAGTAAACAGATTACATATTAAAGATGATTAAGATTTGAGTCACCAAATCTATCTAGAAATGGGAAATGGAATGCGACACATCGTAACTTTCTTTGGATAGATATAGTCATATATACAACGCTTATAGATAGACTTTAACCCCGTTGTAAATTGAAGACTTTAAGGGAAACACACTGATTGTGGTCCCGGAGATAGTTGGATGATAAAGGCTGATGACGCACGTGAAAAAGGAGTTTCAAAATAGGATGGACAGACCATTAAGCATTCAAGAGAACGTAAATTATGTGTCACGAGTGGTGTATACAGGGAATGAGGAGAAACTTTGTGAAGAAAAGAGTCGGTTTTAACGAGAGATGAATTGTGCGAGAATGTGTGAGTGACTGAGTGTTTTAGATTGAGGAGTGTATGACATATGCGAGGATTTCCATGAATGGAGCAAGAATTAGAGGATGAAACATAGAGAGAAATGAAAAAAGGATTCAGCATGGGATATGAAAAAGTAATGAAGAAAGGGAGACAAAACAGTAGTTTTAAATATCATTACCACCACAGTAAAGTTATGATGATGAAACAGCGAAGATGAAGGTCAAAATATGTAACTGGGAAGAAAGAAGGAAAGTATTATTAAGGCAAGTTAAAGAAGAAAAATGAGAAAGTGAGATAAAGATGAGTCTGGATATGAATGAGAACTACGAGCATGTATTAAGAAATAAAAGGAACACATGATGAATAGTATGATTATCTATATTATAATTATCATTATCGTAAACTTTTTAATTATAATTATTTTCATTATTACCATTATTATTAATATTGTTGTTGTTGTTATCAGTATTATCATTGTTATTATTTTGTTATTATTATTGTTGTTATTCTTATTATTATTATTATTATTATTATTATTATTATTATTATTATTATTTTTTTTTTTTTTTTTTTTTTTTATACTTTGTCGCTGTCTCCCGCGTTTGCGAGGTAGCGCAAGGAAACAGACGAAAGAAATGGCCCAACCCCCCCCCTATACACATGTACATACACACGTCCACACACGCAAATATACATACCTACACAGCTTTCCATGGTTTACCCCAGACGCTTCACATGCCTTGCTTCAAATCCACTGACAGCACGTCAACCCCTGTATACCACATGACTCCAATTCACTCTATTTCTTGCCCTCCTTTCACCCTCCTGCATGTTCAGGCCCCGATCACACAAAATCTTTTTCACTCCATCTTTCCACCTCCAATTTGGTCTCCCTCTTCTCCTCGTTCCCTCCACCTCCGACACATATATCCTCTTGGTCAATCTCTCCTCACTCATTCTCTCCATGTGCCCAAACCATTTCAAAACACCCTCTTCTGCTCTCTCAACCACGCTCTTTTTATTTCCACACATCTCTCTTACCCTTACGTTACTTACTCGATCAAACCACCTCACACCACACATTGTCCTCAAACATCTCATTTCCAGCACATCCATCCTCCTGCGCACATCTCTATCCATAGCCCACGCCTCGCAACCATACAACATTGTTGGAACCACTATTCACTCAAACATACCCATTTTTGCTTTCCGAGATAATGTTCTCGACTTCCACACATTTTTCAAGGCTCCCAAAATTTTCGCCCCCTCCCCCACCCTATGATCCACTTCCGCTTCCATGGTTCCATCCGCTGACAGATCCACTCCCAGATATCTAAAACACTTCACTTCCTCCAGTTTTTCTCCATTCAAACTCACCTCCCAATTGACTTGACCCTCACCCCTACTGTACCTAATAACCTTGCTCTTATTCACATTTACTCTCAACTTTCTTCTTCCACACACTTTACCAAATTCAGTCACCAGCTTCTGCAGTTTCTCACATGAATCAGCCACCAGCGCTGTATCATCAGCGAACAACAACTGACTCACTTCCCAAGCTCTCTCATCCCCAACAGACTTCATACTTGCCCCTCTTTCCAGGACTCTTGCATTTACCTCCCTTACAACCCCATCCATAAACAAATTAAACAACCATGGAGACATCACACACCCCTGCTGCAAACCTACATTCACTGAGAACCAATCACTTTCCTCTCTTCCTACACGTACACATACCTTACATCCTCGATAAAAACTTTTCACTGCTTCTAACAACTTGCCTCCCACACCATATATTCTTAATACCTTCCACAGAGCATCTCTATCAACTCTATCATATGCCTTCTCCAGATCCATAAATGCTACATACAAATCCATTTGCTTTTCTAAGTATTTCTCACATACATTCTTCAAAGCAAACACCTGATCCACACATCCTCTACCACTTCTGAAACCGCACTGCTCTTCCCCAATCTGATGCTCTGTACATGCCTTCACCCTCTCAATCAATACCCTCCCATATAATTTACCAGGAATACTCAACAAACTTATACCTCTGTAATTTGAGCACTCACTCTTATCCCCTTTGCCTTTGTACAATGGCACTATGCACGCATTCCGCCAATCCTCAGGCACCTCACCATGA
>NC_092294.1:2670605-2683105 GCF_036320965.1 Panulirus ornatus | reverse complement strand
AAGCCTTCAGATGAAGATAGGAAGATTGAAGATGACTTCAGTTAATTAAAGAACTGTCTTGATATAAGCCCTGACAATATGTCGGACTTTCACATAAAAGACTCTCTGGCCTATTTGCAGTCCAAGCAATTACAGATATCTTCAAGTGCTCTTGGCCACACAACAAAATGCCTAACATGTGGAAACTTACCAACATAATGCCAGTCTTAAAACCCTCCAAACCACTTAACTCTCTTACCACAGTATCCAAACTCTATGAAAAAAATAGTTGATTTATAGCAGAATCAAACAATACATTCCAATCTCGCATCATGGCTTCAGACCTGAACATTCTAACGCTATGCCACACCACACACTGAGCTCACAAAACATATTCCAAATGAGTTGGACTGACCACGACCCTCCTCCACCACAGCACTGGTGGCAGTAACATCACCAAAGCATTTGACACTGTACGCAGGCATATCCTCACACAAGAAACACTCTTGCCACCATCCTCCAAACGGTGACAAAATGTCGTTGGATAATCTATAGCTGGCCGATGCTGTGCTAAAGTCTCTCAAAATGACTTCATCTTTGAAACACAGACTCAATAATGTTCTTCTCCACGGAGCAGTTCTTTATCTTTCTTCAGTCACTTCCCCCACGACCTCCCATTACCTCAGGCGAATCTCAACACGATGGTCCTTTCCTATGCAGATGACCACCACACAATCACATCACAGTGGCAACATCAGACATATACATTACACAACTTGAGTGATGGTACATCGTGAACAGAATGTCTGCATCTGTATACAATTCGTCAGTCACTCTTTTAACCCCAGGCAGACCTCACACCTTTCAGTCACCTTGAATGGACAGTCTATCCCACTGAACAAAACAGCAATCATTCTAGACATCACACCCCACACACACACACACACACACACACACACACATATGACATTCGCTCCCCACGCCAACAACGTCAACACGAAAGCAATGCACAAACTGTAATAACACTAACTGGCGCCAGATTTGGACAAAATAAATGCTCCATCGTGTGCAAACAGTTCATCCGCTCCACTTTAAAGTGCCCTACCTGTCTGGTCTTCCACTATCTCAAAATCAAACTTAGCAAAGCTGCATTCCACACAAAATAGTGCACCAAGAACAGCTAGAGTCACTCACTGATTGTTCCCTCAAGGTTATAGCAACCACAAACACTGAACAGCTTCGGTGTGAAACAAAGATCCTCCCAGTACAGTCCAACCTCAACATGCTTGACTCTCATTTCTATGCGGCAACACTCGATCCCTCCCATTCAAATCACTCTATAACCAACCATTAACCTCCCAAGTAGGAATATAAACCATACCCCTGCCTCAGACTTCGGTAAACCCCGCACACAGTCTCTCTCTCTCTCTCTCTCTCTCTCTCTCTCTCTCTCTCTCTCTCTCTCTCTCTCTCTCTCTCTCTCTCTCTCTCAGAATATAACACTGACGAAAACATACACCTAGAAACAACCCACGAGACACTGTTTAGTCGACCTCCCCACTTAGTCTTAAATTTCAACCCATCAGAAACTACACTCCCTAGATAAACACGAGTCACACTCTCCCGCTTACGCTCTATACATAGCCCATCCCTCCAGCAATATATAAACACCGTTTCAGCATATCCTAAGACCCTTCATGCCTGTGAAACAACGATCATAATGATGACACCGAACACTTATTATATTTGATTGCCCTGCGCTCAGCACATAGACGCACAAACATCAACACACTTTATGACCTGTATTCCCGCCCGTTGGACGTGGCCAGCTTCCTGGGCGCTGCAGGAGCCTCTTAAGGATAGGAAGAATTCCTGGATTAGGAAGATATGGTAATATATATGTAGAGAGAGGAATAAACTCGAGTGCCTTAATCAAGCCTGGTGGTAGATAGACTGGATGGTGTGAGTTAATATTCGAGTCAGCCTCGATGTAAAGAGGAATTACTGGCTGTAAATATGAGTGAGATATGGTTTGCATGTCGAATCGATGCAATAGGTGGGAGGACGGGGCAAAATAGTACATCTGGCTCTAGGCATTACGCGTATGGGCTTGCTATCTCTCAGGCTGGTGTACCAAAGGAGTGGAAAGATGCATCGGTTCTACCTTTGTAAACATATAAGGTTATAAGTAGAATGGAATCATCATAAAGTGTTTGTTCATGAGGCGTCAGACACAAGGTATCCATGAGAGTGGCGGTTAATTAAGTTATGATAATCCAAAATAGAGGATTGGCAAATACGTAAGAGGGAGAAGCGTAGTTTTACAGATCATATAATCATGTGAATATATTGGTCACGTAGATGAAGGACAACAAAACCATGTGTAAACACTCTTTGCTGAGGTAAAGAATGGAATTGGAAGCTGATGTGATTAGGTGGACCAGGTGAGTGTACATGAGTTGGTGTGGGCATGATGATAAGGCGGAGGGGATCGACAGAGTGGTATAGTGAACAGAATGAGAGATGTGTAGCAGGGAAGAGTGTCACTAAGAAGACATGCTTGGAGCTGTGCACAGTTGAGTAATTATTAAGATTATCTACATGAGCCATCTTACTGCATGATGGACCTTTGTTTCTATTCACTATCTGCATGATCCACCCCACTGTATTGTCGTTATCATCTTTGACCATCTCTCTGTGTATTGATTATCTGCATGACAGTCAGGTGACTGTACACTGATGATTTAGATGACCCGTAGTGTTGCACAGAGATTGCATGCATGACGAAGCCTCTATGCTTTTCTTCTGCATGATCCAACGTTTAAAAGCGTTTAAGATGTAATAACGTAAACTGAGATTTATCACATTGCAAAATGTTTTTTATTTGTTCATGTTTATTAAGACGTTGAAAGTAAGATTTATTTTACTGCGGTGACTTTATTACTTGGTGAAAGGGCTCACAGGCAGCTCAACTCCCAGCTAGAATTTGAGAATAATGAATTTTATAAGCTGAAACTTGATCCTTGGAGAGAGAGGATAAATATGAAGGAACAAGACGCGGGAAAAAGGATAGAAACTTCGAAGACTTTTCTCCCCGTCCGTTGCAAGAGCAGCAGCGAATGAAAGATTCACATATGCAATTAGAGGTACTCGGGCAGATAAAAATGTGGGTTAGATAAAGAAACGTAAGACAAAGGAAAGACGAGAGGTTTGGGATGCAAGACGAGAATTTCCCGGGTTCTTACCATCAAAGGAAATACCTAGTAAGAATGCACGCTCCTCCAGCCCAGGGACATTTTATTGACTTTCATGTTTTTTTATTTTTTATGAACGTATGAACGTGTACAATGTGCCCAAGTCTTATGTGAAAAAAAAGAGGGAGTAAGCAAACATTTCTCAGTACCTGATACGCCGCTACGAAATTTCTTCAACCGAAGAACAGATCTAGCGATATCCTTGCCTCGAGTGTGTCCTGGTGAGGAGGGAGGAAGTGGTGCATGCATCATTGCCAGGTGAATCATGTCCGGCCCATAACGTTCGTACAGAGATATTGCCAGACGGATATGACCCTGTTCATTAAAGGCTCACCGACGCGAATTCCAAAACAGCACGGCGGAAAGCAAGGGGTTTGAACCCTCTCTTGAGTCCGTGATGATGCGAGTCTTGTCGTAAACTAGGGAGTTAAGGGGAACACGAAATGTATAATCCGGGCGAATTATAGAGGGGAAAAACAAGGAGGGAAAACATGAGAATTATGTCGTTTTGGTAAGAAAAAGACGTATTCAGTTCATAGATGTAGACGAGACAAGGCATCCATCATATAGGGGCCATATATCCTGGGGGTTCAAATCATGAAAGAAATATCATCCAAAAGAACTACCTCGTTTACCAAGCGGTAAAAGAAGCGCCATATGATAGGCAATGCAAATCATGATCCTGATAGACCCTGGGGGACTTATATATATATATATATATATATATATATATATATATATATATATATATATATATATATATATTGGAAAGGATCACAATTTTGCGCATGATCAAGATTTTCCTATGAGTCCAGGGGGAAAATGAAACACGAAAAGTTTCCAAGTGCACTTTCGTGTAATAATAACATCATCAGGGGAGACACAAGAGAGAACAGTCAGTTGATATACATCGAAGAGACGAAGCTAGGACGCTATTTGGACAATCACATGTTTACCAAATGGCGTCCTAGCTTCGTCTCTTCGATGTATATCAACTGACTGTTATGTCTCTCTCTTGTGTCTCCCCTGATGATGTGATTATTACACGAAAGTGCACTTGGGAACTTTTCGTGTTTCATTTCCCCTGTGGACTCATAGGAATATATATATGTATATATATATATATATATATATATATATATATATATATATATATATATATATATATATATATATATATATATATATATATATATATTTTCTTTCCTCCCAATTGACTTGACCCTCAACCCTACTGTACCTAATAACCTTGCTCTTATTCACATTTACTCTTAACTTTCTTCTTCCACACACTTTACCAAACTCCGTCACCAGCTTCTGCAGTTTCTCACATGAATCCGCCACCAGCGCTGTATCATCAGCGAACAACAACTGACTCACTTCCCAAGCTCTCTCATCCCCAACAGACTTCATACTTGCCCCTCTTTCCAAGACTCTTGCATTTACCTCCCTAACAACCCCATCCATAAACAAATTAAACAACCATGGAGACATCACACACCCCTGCCGCAAACCTACATTCACTGAGAACCAATCACTTTCCTCTCTTCCTACACGTACACATGCCTTACATCCTCGATAAAAACCTTTCACTGCTTCTAACAACTTGCCTCCCACACCATATATTCTTAATACCTTCCACAGAGCATCTCTATCAACTCTATCATATGCCTTCTCCAGATCCATAAATGCTACATACAAATCCATTTGCTTTTCTAAGTATTTCTCACATACATTCTTCAAAGCAAACACCTGATCCACACATCCTCTACCACTTCTGAAACCACACTGCTCTTCCCCAATCTGATGCTCTGTACATGCCTTCACCCTCTCAATCAATACCCTCCCATATAATTTACCAGGAATACTCAACAAACTTATACCTCTGTAATTTGAGCACTCACTCTTATCCCCTTTGCCTTTGTACAATGGCACTATGCACGCATTCCGCCAATCCTCAGGCACCTCACCATGAGTCATACACACATTAAATAACCTTACCAACCAGTCAACAACACAGTCACCCCCTTTTTTAATAAATTCCACTGCAATACCATCCAAACCTGCTGCCTTGCCGGCTTTCATCTTCCGCAAAGCTTTTACTACCTCTTCTCTGTTTACCAAATCATTTTATTTTATACCTCGTCGCTGTCTCCCGCGTTTGCGAGGTAGCGCAAGGAAACAGACGAAAGAAATGGCCCAACCCACCCCCATACACATGTATATACATACATCCACACACGCAAAATATACATACCTACACAGCTTTCCATGGTTTACCCCAGACGCTTCACATGCCCCGATTTAATCCACTGACAGCACGTCAACCCCGGTATACCACATCGCTCCAATTCACTCTATTCCTTGCCCTCCTTTCACCCTCCTACATGTTCAGGCCCCGATCACACAAAATCTTTTTCACTCCATCTTTCCACCTCCAATTTGGTCTCCTTCTTCTCCTCGTTCCCTCCACCTCCGACACATATATCCTCTTGGTCAATCTTTCCTCACTCATTCTCTCCATGTGCCCAAACCATTTCAAAACACCCTCTTCTGCTCTCTCAACCACGCTCTTTTCATTTCCACACATCTCTCTTACCCTTACGTTACTTACTTGATCAAACCACCTCACACCACACATTGTCCTCAAACATCTCATTTCCAGCACATCCACCCTTTTGCGCACAACTCTATCCATAGCCCACGCCTCGCAACCATACAACATTGTTGGAACCACTATTCCTTCAAACATACTCATTTTTGCTTTCCGAGATAATGTTCTCGACTTCCACACATTCTTCAAGGCTCCCAGAATTTTCGCCCCCTCCCCCACCCTATGATCCACTTCCGCTTCCATGGTTCCATCCGCTGCCAGATCCACTCCCAGATATCTAAAGCACTTCACTTCCTCCAGTTTTTCTCCATTCAAACTCACCTCCCAATTGACTTGACCCTCAACCCTACTGTACCTAATAACCTTGCTCTTATTCACATTTACTCTTAACTTTCTTCTTTCACACACTTTACCAAACTCAGTCACCAGCTTCTGCAGTTTCTCACATGAATCAGCCACCAGCGCTGTATCATCAGCGAACAACAACTGACTGACTTCCCAAGCTCTCTCATCCCCAACAGACTTCATACTTTCCCCTCTTTCCAAAACTCTTGCATTCACCTCCCTAACAACCCCATCCATAAACAAATTAAATATCCATGGAGACATCACACACCCCTGCCGCAAACCTACATTCACTGAGAACCAATCACTTTCCTCTCTTCCTACACGTATATATATATATATATATATATATATATATATATATATATATATATATATATATATATATATATATATGTATATTTGTTTTATCATACTTTGTCGCTGTCTCCCGCGTTAGCGAGGTAGCGCAAGGAAGCGCAAAAGAATGGCCCAACCCACCCATATACACATGTATATACATACACGTTTACACAACGCTAGGAAAAGACAACAAAGGCCACATTTGTTTACTCTCAGTCTCTATCTGTCATGTATAATGCACCGAAACCACAGCTCCCTTTCCACATCCAGGCCCCAGACGCTTCACATGCCCTGGTTCAATCCATTGACAGCACGTCGACCCCGGTATACCACATCGTTCCAATTCACTCTATTCCTTGCACGCCTTTCACCCTCCTGCATGTTCAGGCCCCGATCACCCAGATTCTTTTTATTTCACTCCATCTTTCCACCTCCAATTCGGTCTCCCACTTCTCGTTCCCTCCACCTCTGACACATATATCCTCTTTGTCAATCTTTCCTCACTCATTCTCTCCATGTGCCCAAACCATTTCAGAACACCCTCTTCTGCTCTCTTAACCACACTCTTTTTATTACCACACATCTCTCTTACCCTTTCATTACTTACTCGATCAAACCACCTCACACCACATATTGTCCTCAAACATCTCATTTCCAGCACATCCACCCACCTCCGCACAACTCTATCTATAGACCACGCCTCGCAACCATACAACATTGTATTCTTTCTCCCCTATTCCAACGGATGATGTATACATATATATATATATATATATATATATATATATATATATATATATATATATATATATATATATATATATTTTTTTTTTTTTTTTTTCAAACTATTCGCCATTTCCCGCATTAGCGAGGTAGCGTTAAGAACAGAGGACTGGGCCTTTGAGGGAATACCCTCACCTGGCCCAATTCTCTGTTCCTTCTTTTGGAAAATTAAAAAAAAAAAAAAACGAGAGGGGAGGATTTCCAGCCCCCCCGCTCCCTCCCCTTTTAGTCGCCTTCTACGACGCGCAGGGAATACGTGGGAAGTATTCTTACTCCCCTATCCCCAGGGATATATATATATATATATATATATATATATATATATATTTTTTTTTTTTTTTTTTTCTTTGCTTTGTCGCTGTCTCTCGCGTTTACGAGGTAGCGCAAGGAAACAGACGAAAGAAATGGCCCAACCCACCCCCATACACATGTATATAAATACGTCCACACACGCAAATATACATACCTACACAGCTTTCCATGGTTTACCCCAGACGCCTCACATGCCTTGATTCAATCCACTGACAGCACGTCAACCCCGGTATACCACATCGCTCCAATTCACTCTATTCCTTGCCCTCCTTTCACCCTCCTTCATGTTCAGGCCCCGATCACACAAAATCTTTTTCACTCCATCTTTCCACCTCCAATTTGGTCTCCCTCTTCTCCTCGTTCCCTCCACCTCCGACACATATATTCTCTTGGTCAATCTTTCCTCACTCATTCTCTCCATGTGCCCGAACCATTTCAAAACACCCTCTTCTGCTCTCTCAACCACGCTCTTTTTATTTCCACACATATCTCTTACCCTTACGTTACTTACTCGATCAAACCACCTCACACCACATATTGTCCTCAAACATCTCATTTCCAGCACATCCATCCTCCTGCGCACAATTCTATCCATAGCCCACGTCTCGCAACCATACAACATTGTTGGAACCACTATTCCTTCAAACATACCCATTTTTGCTTTCCGAGATAATGTTCTCGACTTCCACACATTCTTCAAGGCTCCCAGAATTTTCGCCCCCTCCCCCACCCTATGATCCACTTCCGCTTCCTTGGTTCCATCCGCTGCCAGATCCACTCCCAGATATATAAAACACTTCACTTCCTCCAGTTTTTCTCCATTCAAACTCACCTCCCAATTGACTTGACCCTCAACCCTACTGTACCTAATAACCTTGCTCTTATTCACATTTACTCTTAACTTTCTTCTTTCACACACTTTACCAAACTCAGTCACCAGCTTCTGCAGTTTCTCACATGAATCAGGCACCAGCGCTGTATCATCAGCGAACAACAACTGACTGACTTCCCAAGCTCTCTCATCCCCAACAGACTTCATACTTGCCCCTCTTTCCAAAACTCTTGCATTCACCTCCCTAACAACCCCATCCATAAAGAAATTAAACAACCATGGAGACATCACACACCCCTGCCGCAAACCTACATTCACTGAGAACCAATCACTTTTCTCTCTTCCTACACGTACACATGCCTTACATCCTCGATAAAAACTTTTCACTGCTTCTAACAACTTGCCTCCCACACCATATATATATATATATATATATATATATATATATATATATCGTCCGTTGGAATAGGGGAGAAAGAATACTTCCCATGTATTCCTTGCGTGTCTTAGAAGGTGACTAAAAGAGGCAGGAGCAGGGGGTGCTGGAAACCTTCCCCTCCAGTTTAACAATTCCAAAAGAAGGAACAGCGACGGGTGCCATATGAAGAGATTTCCCTCCAAGGTTCGGTCATCTGTTCTGGAACGCTGCCTCGCTAACGTGGAAAATGGTGAATGAGTATGTAAATAATTATATATATATATATATATATATATATATATATATATATATATATATATATATTTTTTTTTTTTTTTTTTTTATACTTTGTCGCTGTCTCCCGCGTTTGCGAGGTAGCGCAAGGAAACAGACGAAAGAAATGGCCCAACCCCCCCCATACACATGTACATACACACGTCCACACACGCAAATATACATACCTACACAGCTTTCCTTGGTTTACCCCGGACGCTTCACATGCCTTGATTCAATCCACTGACAGCACGTCAACCCCTGTATACCACATCGCTCCAATTCCCTCTATTCCTTGCCCTCCTTTCACCCTCCTGCATGTTCAGGCCCCGATCACACAAAATCCTTTTCACTCCATCTTTCCACCTCCAATTTGGTCTCCCTCTTCTCCTCGTTCCCTCCACCTCCGACACATATATCCTCTTGGTCAATCTTTCCTCACTCATTCTCTCCATGTGCCCAAACCATTTCAAAACACCCTCTTCTGCTCTCTCAACCACGCTCTTTTTATTTCCACACATCTCTCTTACCCTTACGTTACTTACTCGATCAAACCACCTCACACCACACATTGTCCTCAAACATCTCATTTCCAGCACATCCATCCTCCTGCGCACAACTCTATCCATAGCCCACGCCTCGCAACCATACAACATTGTTGGAACTACTATTCCTTCAAACATACCCATTTTTGCTTTCCGGGATAATGTTCTCGACTTCCACACATTTTTCAAGGCTCCCAAAATTTTAGCATCAGATTGGGGAAGAGCAGTGTGGTTTCAGAAGTGGTAGAGGATGTGTGGATCAGGTGTTTGCTTTGAAGAATGTATGTGAGAAATACTTAGAAAAGCAAATGGATTTGTATGTAGCATTTATGGATCTGGAGAAGGCATATGATAGAGTTGATAGAGATGCTCTGTGGAAGGTATTAAGAATATATGGTGTGGGAGGCAAGTTGTTAGAAGCAGTGAAAAGTTTTTATCGAGGATGTAAGGCATGTGTACGTGTAGGAAGAGAGGAAAGTGATTGGTTCTCAGTGAATGTAGGTTTGCGGCAGGGGTGTGTGATGTCTCCATGGTTGTTTAATTTGTTTATGGATGGGGTTGTTAGGGAGGTAAATGCAAGAGTCTTGGAAAGAGGGGCAAGTATGAAGTCTGTTGGGGATGAGAGAGCTTGGGAAGTGAGTCAGTTGTTGTTCGCTGATGATACAGCGCTGGTGGCGGATTCATGTGAGAAACTGCAGAAGCTGGTGACGGAGTTTGGTAAAGTGTGTGGAAGAAGAAAGTTAAGAGTAAATGTGAATAAGAGCAAGGTTATTAGGTACAGTAGGGTTGAGGGTCAAGTCAATTGGGAGGTGAGTTTGAATGGAGAAAAACTGGAGGAAGTGAAGTGTTTTAGATATCTGGGAGTGGATCTGTCAGCGGATGGAACCATGGAAGCGGAAGTGGATCATAGGGTGGGGGAGGGGGCTAAAATTTTGGGAGCCTTGAAAAATGTGTGGAAGTCGAGAACATTATCTCGGAAAGCGAAAATGGGTATGTTTGAGGGAATAGTGGTTCCAACAATGTTGTATGGTTGCGAGGCGTGGGCTATGGATAGAGATGTGCGCAGGAGGATGGATGTGCTGGAAATGAGATGTTTGAGGACAATGTGTGGTGTGAGGTGGTTTGATCGAGTAAGTAACGTAAGGGTAAGAGAGATGTGTGGAAATAAAAAGAGCGTGGTTGAGAGAGCAGAAGAGGGTGTTTTGAAATGGTTTGGGCACATGGAGAGAATGAGTGAGGAGAGATTGACCAAGAGGATATATGTGTCGGAGGTGGAGGGAACGAGGAGAAGAGGGAGACCAAATTGGAGGTGGAAAGATGGAGTGAAAAAGATTTTGTGTGATCGGGGCCTGAACATGCAGGAGGGTGAAAGGAGGGCAAGGAATAGAGTGAATTGGAGTCATGTGGTATACAGGGGTTGACGTGCTGTCAGTGGATTGAATCAAGGCATGTGAAGCGTCTGGGGTAAACCATGGAAAGCTGTGTAGGTATGTATATTTGCGTGTGTGGACGTGTGTATGTACATGTGTATGGGGGGGGGGGGTTGGGCCATTTCTTTCGTCTGTTTCCTTGCGCTACCTCGCAAACGCGGGAGACAGCGACAAAGTATAAAAAAAAAAAAAAAAAAATATATATATATATATATATATACATGGTGTTGGGTGTATGTGTGGTGGTTTGGAGTATAAGACTGAAGCGCGAGCCCTGTTATTTAGTGTTTGTCAAGTTACTTCAGGATGTATGTGTTGGAGGTGGAGGGGATCTGTGAGTAGATGTCACTGGAGTTTGAGGCTGGGGTAAAGTTATTGTTTCTACTTGCGGTTTGGTGTTATTTATGGAATGGTTTGGTTGGATGGAGTCTTGTGTACAGAATGAAGCTCCAAGCATGTTAAGGTGGGACTATATTGGGAGGATCTTTGTTTCATTGAGAATAGTTTAGTGTTTATGATTCCTTAGGAGATATGGGTTGTTCTGAGTATTCTCTATTTTGTGTGGTTTACTTCTTTGTTATATTTGCTTTTCATGGTATGGAAGACCAGGCAGCTGAGGATTAGTTCAAAGAGGTGCAGATGAATTGTTTATCTATGATAATGATGGATTCCTTATCTTATCCAAATCTCTTGCCAGTAAGTGTTCTGAGGGCAGTTAGTCTGTGTGTTGCTTCTGTGTTGGTGTTACTTATGTTGGAAGTGAATGCCATGTGTGTGTCATATGCGATACATATAATGGTTGGTGTTTTGTTCAGTGTGAGAGACTGTTTACACAAGGTGACTGGATGAGGTAGATTCATGTCTGTCTTTTGTGAATAGAAAGTTTGAAGACTTGTGTTAAGATGAAGTTACTCTCCTCAAGTTGAGCCATAGTTCCAAGTGTGTAATGTAGAGTTGCATGTTTGATGTTGTTGCTGTGGCGTCAGTGTGCTGTGATGTGACTGTCAGGTCGTCTTGCATACGAAATGACCTTAATGTTAAGAGGCCAAAATCTTGGATGATATTATTTGTGCTTCCTATTGGGGAGCTAAAGATAAAGATTGAATCAATATGTTTATACATATTTATCACATTATTAAGATCAATAATATGTGGAAAGACTTGTGCTGTGTTGATAGGAACTTTTGAATTAGATCCTACTTGCCAGAGTGTTGAAGAAATTTGACTTGAAATAGACAGTTTTGGCAGACTGGAAAGATTTGGGTATGGGAGCTTCCGTGTTTGGTATTATAACACCAGCGTGAAGAACAGTGTTCTTGAACGTGTTTCGGAGAATTACAGGTAAAACAAATATTACGAACAAAACTTAAGGT
>NC_092294.1:2655471-2670505 GCF_036320965.1 Panulirus ornatus | reverse complement strand
GCAGATGAATTGTTTATATATGATAATGATGGATTCCTTATCTTATCCAAATCTCTTGCCAGTAAGTGTTCTGAGGGCAGTTAGTCTGTGTGTTGCTTCTGTGTTGGTGTTACTTATGTTGGAAGTGAATGCCATGTGTGTGTCATATGCGATGCATATAATGGTTGGTGTTTTGTTCAGTGGGAGAGACTGTTTACACAAGGTGACTGGATGAGGTAGATTCATGTCTGTCTTTTGTGAAGAGAAAGTTTGAAGACTTGTGTTAAGATGAAGTTACTCTCCTCAAGTTGAGCCATAGTTCCAAGTGTGTAATGTAGAGTTGCATGTTTGATGTTGTTGCTGTGGCGTCAGTGTGCCGTGATGTGACTGTCAGGTCGTCTTGCATACGAAATGACCTTAATGTTAAGAGGCCAAAATCTTGGAGGATATTATTTGTGCTTCCTATTGGGAGCTAAAGATAAAGATTGAATCAATATGTTTATACTTATTTATCACATTATTAAGATCAATAATATGTGGAAAGACTTGTGCTCTGTTGATAGGAACTTTTAAATTAGATCCTACTTGTCAGAGTGTTCAAGAAATTTGACTTGAAATAGACAGTTTTGGCAGACTGGAAAGATTTGGGTATGGGAGCTTCCGTGTCTGGTATTATAACACCAGCGTGAAGAACAGTGTTCTTGAACGTGTTTCGGAGAATTACAGGTAAAACAAATATTACGAACTAAACTTAAGGTAGTTCGAATAACCATGAAGAAAAAAGAATCAAATTTCATGGAGTAAAGTGAGCAGTCCTGTGTGTGTTTACGTGTGTCTGTAGGAAATGTAAGTATGTCTATATGGCAGCCATATCAGATGAAACCCTCCCATCAGATGGAGACAATCGCGCATCCCCAACGTAGAAGTACGCGCAGGCGATGTCCTGATATCGGAAATGGGAGTAAAATAGGATGTTTTGGGTGCAATATTTGCCGTCTCGTGGGGAGACAATGGCACCGAAGTGAAATTTCAGGTGATGGGGTCGTAAATGGGCTATTCCAGTGTAATCAACAAGCGTTGGGGAGTGGCAGTGAAGAGAGAGGAAGATAAGAGAAGAAAATTTCTTGTGTTTCTTTCGTGACTTTGAGAATTAGAATTGAAACTCTTACTGTTCTTCACTTTCCTCCCATACTCAGACCCGAGGGCAGTACATGAACATCATGAGATCAGAGGGCAGTACATGAAGATCCTGAGACCAGAGGGCAGTACATGAACATCATGAGATTAGAGGGCAGTACATGAACATCTTCAAACCAGAGGGCAGTACATGAACATCCTCAAACCAGAGGGCAGTACATGAACATCATGAGATTAGAGGGCAGTACATGAACATCTTCAAACCAGAGGGCAGTACATGAACATCCTCAAACCAGAGGGCAGTACATGAACATCCTCAGACCTGCGGGCAGTACATGAACATCCTCAGACCAGAGGGCAGTACATGAACATCCTCAAACCAGAGGGCAGTACATGAACATCCTCAGACCAGAGGGCAGTACATGAACATCCTCAGACCAGAGGGCAGTACATGAACATCCTCAGACCAGAGAGTAGTACGTGAACATCCTCAAACCAGAGGGCAGTACATGAACATCCTCAGACCAGAGAGTAGTACGTGAACATCCTCAGACCAGAGGGCAGTACATGAACATCCTCAGACCAGAGAGTAGTACATGAACATCCTCAGACCAGAGGGCAGTACATGAACATCCTCAGACCAGAGGGCAGTACATGAACATCCTCAGACCAGAGTGTAGTACATGAACATCCTCAGACCTGCGGGCAGTACATGAACATCCTCAGACCAGAGGGCAGTACATGAACATCCTCAGACCAGAGGGCAGTACATGAACATCCTCAGACCAGAGGGCAGTACATGAACATCCTCAGACCAGAGGGCATGAACATCCTCAGACCAGAGGGCAGTACATGAACATCCTCAGACCAGAGGGTAGTACATGAACATCCTCAGACCTGCGGGCAGTACATGAACATCCTCAGACCAGAGGGTAGTACATGAACATCCTCAGACCAGAGGGCAGTACATGAACATCCTCAGACCAGAGGGCAGTACATGAACATCCTCAGACCAGAGTGTAGTACATGAACATCCTCAGACCTGCGGGCAGTACATGAACATCCTCAGACCAGAGGGCAGTACATGAACATCCTCAGACCAGAGGGCAGTACATGAACATCCTCAGACCAGAGGGCAGTACATGAACATCCTCAGACCAGAGGGCAGTACATGAACATCCTCAGACCAGAGGGTAGTACATGAACATCCTCAAACCAGAGGGCAGTACATGAACATCCTCAGACCAGAGGGCAGTACATGAACATCCTCAGACCAGAGGGTAGTACATGAACATCCTCAGACCAGAGGGCAGTACATGAACATCCTCAGACCTGCGGGCAGTACATGAACATCCTCAGACCAGAGGGCAGTACATGAACATCCTCAGACCAGAGGGCATGAACATCCTCAGACCAGAGTGTAGTACATGAACATCCTCAGACCTGCGGGCAGTACATGAACATCCTCAGACCAGAGGGCAGTACATGAACATCCTCAGACCAGAGGGCAGTACATGAACATCCTCAGACCAGAGGGCAGTACATGAACATCCTCAGACCAGAGAGTAGTACGTGAACATCCTCAGACCTTAGGTTGTCTGTTTCCCTGGCGCTACCTTGTTGAGACAGCAAAAAAAAAAAAAAAAAAAATATATATATATATATATATATATATATATATATATATATATATATATATATATATATATATATATATATATTTTTTTTTTTTTTTTTTTTTTCTGTCTCCCGCGTTTGCGAGGTAGCGCAAGGAAACAGACGAAAGAGATGGCCCAACCCCCCCCCCCATACACATGTATATACATACGTCCACACACGCAAATATACATACCTACACAGCTTTTCATGCCTTCACATGCCTTGATTCAATCCACTGACAGCACGTCAACCCCGGTATACCACATCGATCCAATTCACTCTATTCCTTGCCCTCCTTTCACCCTCCTGCATGTTCAGGCCCCGATCACACAAAATCTTTTTCACTCCATCTTTCCACCTCCAATTTGGTTCTTCTCGTTCCCTCCACCTCCGACACATATAGTCTCTTGGTCAATCTATATATCAATATATATATATATATATATATATATATATATATATATATATATATATATATATATATATATATATATATATATCAATATATATATATATATATATATATATATATATATATATATATATATATATATATATATATATATATATATATATATATATCCCTGGGGATAGGGGAGAAAGAATACTTCCCACGTATTCCCTGCGTGTCGTAGAAGGCGACTAAAAGGGGAGGGAGCGGGGGGCTGGAAATCCTCCCCTCTCCATTTTTTTTAATTTTCCAAAAGAAGGAACAGAGAAAGGGGCCAGGTGAGGATATTCCCTCAGTGGCCCAGTTCTCTGTTCTTAACGCTACCTCGCTAACGCGGGAAATGGCGAATAGTTTGAAAAAAAAAAGAATATATATATATATATATATATATATATATATATATATATATATATATATATATATATATATATATATATATATAACGAGTTGACATATATATCCTCTTGGTCAATCTATATATCAATATATCAATATATATTGGCAGATATAGGGTGTTTGGGTCGAGGTGGTGTGCAAAGTGAGAGGGTTAGGGAAAATGATTTGGTAAACAGAGAAGAGGTAGTAAAAGCTTTGCGGAAGATGAAAGCCGGCAAGGCAGCAGGTTTGGATGGTATTGCAGTGGAATTTATTAAAAAAGGGGGTGACTGTATTGTTGACTGGTTGGTAAGGTTATTTAATGTATGTATGACTCATGGTGAGGTGCCTGAGGATTGGCGGAATGCGTGCATAGTGCCATTGTACAAAGGCAAAGGGGATAAGAGTGAGTGCTCAAATTACAGAGGTATAAGTTTGTTGAGTATTCCTGGTAAATTATATGGGAGGGTATTGATTGAGAGGGTGAAGGCATGTACAGAGCATCAGGTTGGGGAAGAGCAGTGCGGTTTCAGAAGTGGTAGAGGATGTGTGGATCAGGTGTTTGCTTTGAAGAATGTATGTGAGAAATACTTAGAAAAGCAAATGGATTTGTATGTAGCATTTATGGATCTGGAGAAGGCATATGATAGAGTTGATAGAGATGCTCTGTGGAAGGTATTAAGAATATATGGTGTGGGAGGCAAGTTGTTAGAAGCAGTGAAAAGTTTTTATCGAGGATGTAAGGCATGTGTACGTGTAGGAAGAGAGGAAAGTGATTGGTTCTCAGTGAATGTAGGTTTGCGGCAGGGGTGTGTGATGTCTCCATGGTTGTTTAATTTGTTTATGGATGGGGTTGTTAGGGAGGTAAATGCAAGAGTCCTGGAAAGAGGGGCAAGTATGAAGTCTGTTGGGGATGAGAGAGCTTGGGAAGTGAGTCAGTTGTTGTTCGCTGATGATACAGCGCTGGTGGCTGATTCATGTGAGAAACTGCAGAAGCTGGTGACTGAGTTTGGTAAAGTGTGTGGAAGAAGAAAGTTAAGAGTAAATGTGAATAAGAGCAAGGTTATTAGGTACAGTAGGGTTGAGGGTCAAGTCAATTGGGAGGTGAGTTTGAATGGAGAAAAACTGGAGGAAGTGAAGTGTTTTAGATATCTGGGAGTGGATCTGGCAGCGGATGGAACCATGGAAGCGGAAGTGGATCATAGGGTGGGGGAGGGGGCGAAAATTTTGGGAGCCTTGAAAAATGTGTGGAAGTCGAGAACATTATCTCGGAAAGCAAAAATGGGTATGTTTGAAGGAATAGTGGTTCCAACAATGTTGTATGGTTGCGAGGCGTGGGCTATGGATAGAGTTGTGCGCAGGAGGATGGATGTGCTGGAAATGAGATGTTTGAGGACAATGTGTGGTGTGAGGTGGTTTGATCGAGTAAGTAACGTAAGGGTAAGAGAGATGTGTGGAAATAAAAAGAGCGTGGTTGAGAGAGCAGAAGAGGGTGTTTTGAAATGGTTTGGGCACATGGAGAGAATGAGTGAGGAAAGATTGACCAAGAGGATATATGTGTCGGAGGTGGAGGGAACGAGGAGAAGAGGGAGACCAAATTGGAGGTGGAAAGATGGAGTGAAAAAGATTTTGTGTGATCGGGGCCTGAACATGCAGGAGGGTGAAAGGAGGGCAAGGAATAGAGTGAATTGGAGCGATGTGGTATACAGGGGTTGACGTGCTGTCAGTGGATTGAATCAAGGCATGTGAAGCGTCTGGGGTAAACCATGGAAAGCTGTGTAGGTATGTATATTTGCGTGTGTGGACGTGTGTATGTGCATGTGTATGGGGGGGGGTTGGGCCATTTCTTTCGTCTGTTTCCTTGCGCTACCTCGCAAACGCGGGAGACAGCGACAAAGTATAAAAAAAAAAAAAAAAAAATATATATATATATATATATATATATATATATATATATATATATATATATATATATATATATATATATATATATATATGTATATATATTTTCCCTTTGGATAGGGGAGAAAGAATACTTCCCACGTATTCCCTGCATGTCGTAGAAGGCGACTAAAAGGGAAGGGAGCGGGGGGCTGGAAATCCTCCCCTCTCTTTTTTTTTTTTTTTTTTTCTCCAAAAGAAGGAACAGAGAAGAGGGCCAGGTGAGGATATTCCCTCAAAGGCCCAGTCCTCTGTTCTTAACGCTACCTCGCTATCGCGGGAAATAGCGAATAGTATGAAAAAAAAAAAAGGAAAAAAAAAAAAAAAATATATATATATATATATATATATATATATATATATATATATATATATCAATATATATATATACATATATATATATATATATATACATATATATATATATATGTATATATATATATATATATATATATATATATATATATATATATATATATGTATATATATATATATACATATATATATATATATATATATATATATATATATTTCTTTTGAAAGAAAAGAAATATATATATATATATATATATATATATATATATATATATATATATATATATATATATATATATATATATATATATATATATAACGAGTTGACCGTGTCTAGGGCATTCAGTTAACCGTGCAGTCTCACTTAATATTAAACAAATTTATTCTTTTCCTGAGGATTCATTACAATCATTAGTTTAATCCTGACTGAATGACAAAAATACAGACGAAAACACTCACAGCTACAATTATTCCAACATATTTTTCAAAGCTACACTCCATCGTATAATGAAATTGCTCAGGTATGATGCAAAAAGGAAAAAAAAAAAAAACAATTGAAAGAGATTATACCACCATTAATTTCACCTGACCATAATTATACCTGTGTATATATGTATATATATGGGTGTGTATATGGATGGATTAACCTGTCGAAGTTTTAGCAGTTGTCTGGTAAGGATTCGTGTACGAGACAGATAAAAAGTCACTGTCAGATATTCAATCTTTCCACAACGCATTGATCTAATATCTTCAATGGGATTAGATTACACTTACCCAGTGTAATGATGAAATACCAAGAGGATCGTTGTGTTTATGACATCAGAACATTTGAAAGCGTTGGTGGATTAACGATATTTTCAGTTAAAGGTTAGAATATGTAGCCCAGTATGTTGCCTCTTGCATTACCCTGGATATTGTATCAGAGATGAAATTCGCTGTCAGTATAGGACTGACAATTACATTCAGTATGATTTGTGTCATTTTTCTGACATACCGAGTCACAGATATAAAGGTAATTGCAAAATATAGAAAACGGACCTTGGTTAGAAATTCCTGAAAATAGTATTCTTAAGTAATGTTTCTTCAATCTTGTCTCACAATGAGAGAGATTGATCATATTTTCTCTGATGATATGAAGCTAAACATTTTAATGATTTATTCACAAAATATTGTAACTGTGCATTTTTCTGGTTTAAGTTACGGTTTTATAATGATGATTTTCTTAAACAATTTGATTTACGAAGAAAAAGTATCAAAAATGAAATGGTATTCAACTCTGCCATACTTTAGCATGTTTACCAAATGGCGTCCTAGCTACGTCTCTTCGTTGTATATCAACTGATTGTTATATTTCTTTCTTGTGTCTTCCCTGATGATGTGATTATTACACGAAAGTGCACTTGGGAACTTATCGTGTATCATTTTCCCCGTGGACTCATAGGAATATACTTGATCACGCGCAAAACTGATGATACAGCGCTGTTGGCTGATTCATATGAGAAACTGCAGAAGCTGGTGACTGAGTTTGGTAAAGTGTGTGAAAGAAGAAAGTTAAGAGTAAATGTGAATAAGAGCAAGGTTATTAGGTACAGTAGGGTTGAGGGTCAAGTCAATTGGGAGGTGAGTTTGAATGGAGAAAAACTGGAGGAAGTGAAGTGTTTTAGATATCTGGGAGTGGATCTGGCAGCGGATGGAACCATGGAAGCGGAAGTGGATCATAGGGTGGGGGAGGGGGCGAAAATTTTGGGAGCCTTGAAAAATGTGTGGAAGTCGAGAACATTATCTCGGAAAGCAAAATGGGTATGTTTGAAGGGAAATAGTGGTTCCAACAATGTTGTATGGTTGCGAGGCTGTGGGCTATGGATTAGTTGTGCGCAGGAGGATGGATTTTGCTGGAAATGAGATGTTTGAGGACAATGTGTGGTGGAGGTGGTAGTTTGATCGAGTAAGTAAGTAAGGTAAGAGAGATGTGTGGAAATAAAAAGAGCGTTGGTTGAGGAGAGCAGAAGAGGGTGTTTTGAAATGGATTGGGCACATGGAGAGAATGAGTGAGGAAAGATTGACCAAGGAGGATATATGTGTCGGAGGTGGAGGGAACGAGGAGAAGAGGGAGACCAAATGGGAGGTGGAAAGTGGAGTGAAAAATAGAATTTGTGTGATCGGGGCCTGCCCTGAAACATGGCCTTGTTTCCATTGTGTTTGTATATAGGAGGGGAGCCGTGAAAGTTGATGAATGATGATTGATTTGGAATTTTTGTGAATGAATGAATGAATTGATGAAATTTGAATTTGAAAGGTTGAAATTGATGTGTGATGATGTGATGTTGAATTGATGATGAATGATTTGTTGTTGTGAAATGATTGAAAGGAGGGCAAGGAATAGAGTGAATTGGTGCGATGTGGTATACAGGGGTTGTGACGTGCTGTCAGTGGATTGGAATCAAGGCATGTTGAAGCGTCTGGGGTTAAACCATGGAAAGCTGTGTAGGTATGTATATTTGCGTGTGTGGAGTGTGTTATGTTGCATGTGTATGGGGGGGGGTTGGGGCCATTTCTTTCGTCTGTTTCCTTGCGCTATCCTCGCAAACGCGGGAGACAGCGACAAAGTATAAAAAAAAAAAAAAAAAATATACTATATATATATATATACTTATAATATATATATATATATATATATATATTTATATATATATTATATATATATATATATATATATATATTTTCCTGGGGATAGGGGAGAAAGAATACTTCCCAACGTATTCCCTGCGTGTCGTAGAAGGGACTAAAAGGGAAGGGAGCGGGGGGCTGGAAATCCTCCCCTCTCTTTTTTTTTTTTTTTTTTTTCTCCAAAAGAAGGAACAGAGAAGAGGGCCAGGTGAGGATATTCCCTCAAAGGCCCAGTCCTCTGTTCTTAACGCTACCTCGCTATCGCGGGAAATAGCGAATAGTATGAAAAAAAAAAAAGAAGAAAAAAAAAAAATATATATATATATATATATATATATATATATATATATATATCTATATATATATATATATATATATATATATCAATATATATATATATATATATATATATATATATATACATATATATATATATATATATATATATATATATATATATATATATATATATATATATATGTATATATATAATGAGTTGACCGTGTCTAGGGCATTCAGTTAACCGTGCAGTCTCACTTAATATTAAACAAATTTATTCTTTTCCTGAGGATTCATTACAATCATTAGTTTAATCCTGACTGAATGACAAAAATACAGACGAAAACACTCACAGCTACAATTATTCCAACATATTTTTCAAAGCTACACTCCATCGTATAATGAAATTACTCAGGTATGATGCAAAAAGGAAAAAAAAAAAAAAACAATTGAAAGAGAATATACCACCATTAATTTCACCTGACCATAATCATACCTGTGTATATATGTATATATGGGTGTGTATATGTATGGATTAACCTGTCGAAGTTTTAGCAGTTGTCTGGTAAGGATTCGTGTACGAGACAGATAAAGAGTCACTGTCAGATATTCAATCTTTCCACAACGCATTGATCTAATATCTTCAATGGGATTAGATTACACTTACCCAGTGTAATGATGAAATACCAAGAGGATCGTTGTGTTTATGAGATCAGAACATTTGAAAGCGTTGGTGGATTAACGTTATTTTCAGTTAAAGGTTAGAATATGTAGCCCAGTATGTTGCCTCTTGCATTACCCTGGATATTGTATCAGAGATGAAATTCGCTGTCAGTATAGGATTGACAATTACATTTAGTATGATTTGTGTCATTTTTTTCTGACATACCGAGTCACAGATATAAAGGTAATTGGAAAATATAGAAAACGGACCTTGGTTAGAAATTCCTGAAAATAGTATTCTTAAGTAATGTTTCTTCAATCTTGTCTCACAATGAGAGAGATTGATCATATTTTCTCTGATGATATGAAGCTAAACATTTTAATGATTTATTCACAAAATATTGTCACCGTGCATTTTTCTGGTTTAAGTTACGGTTTTATAATGATGATTTTCTTAAACAATTTGATTTACGAAGAAAAAGTATCAAAAATGAAATGGTATTCAACTCTGCCATACTTTAGCATGTTTACCAAATGGCGTTCTAGCTACGTCTCTTCGTTGTATATCAACTGATTGTAATATTTCTTTCTTGTGTCTTCCCTGATGATGTGATTATTACACGAAAGTGCACTTGGGAACTTATCGTGTTTCATTTTCCCCGTGGACTCATAGGAATATACTTGATCACGCGCAAAACTATGATCTTTTTTCAATATATATATTGAAAGTGAGTCAGTTGTTGTTCGCTGATGATACAGCGCTGGTGGCTGATTCATGTGAGAAACTGCAGAAGCTGCTGACTGAATTTGGTAAAGTGTGTGAAAGAAGAAAGTTAAGAGTAAATGGGAATAAGAGCAAGGTTATTAGGTACAGTAGGGTTGAGGGTCAAGTCAATTGGGAGGTGAGTTTGAATGGAGAAAAACTGGAGGAAGTGAAGTGTTTTAGATATCTGGGAGTGGATCTGGCAGCGGATGGAACCATGGAAGCGGAAGTGGATCATAGGGTGGGGGAGGGGGCGAAAATTCTGGGAGCCTTGAAGAATGTGTGGAAGTCGAGAACATTATCACGGAAAGCAAAAATGAGTATGCTTGAAGGAATAGTGGTTCCAACAATGTTGTATGGTTGCGAGGCGTGGGCTATGGATAGAGTTGTGCGCAGGAGGATGGATGTGCTGGAAATGAGATGTTTGAGGACAATGTGTGGTGTGAGGTGGTTTGATCGAGTAAGTAACGTAAGGGTAAGAGAGATGTGTGGAAATAAAAAGAGCGTGGTTGAGAGAGCAGAAGAGGGTGTTTTGAAATGGTTTGGGCAGATGGAGAGAATGAGTGAGGAAAGATTGACCAAGAGGATATATGTGTCGGAGGTGGAGGGAACGAGGAGAAGAGGGAGACCAAATTGGAGGTGGAAAGATGGAGTGAAAAGGATTTTGTGTGATCGGGGCCTGAACATGCAGGAGGGTGAAAGGAGGGCAAGGAATAGAGTGAATTGGAGCGATGTGGTATACCGGGGTTGACGTGCTGTCAGTGGATTGAATCGGGGCATGTGAAGCGTCTGGGGTAAACCATGGAAAGCTGTGTAGGTATGCATATTTTGCGTGTGTGGGCGTATGTATATACATGTGTATGGGGGTGGGTTGGGCCATTTCTTTCGTCTGTTTCCTTGCGCTACCTCGCAAACGCGGGAGACAGCGACAAAGCAAAAAAAAAAAAAAAGAATATATATATATATATATATATATATATATATATATATATATATATATATATGCTCTGTACATGCCTTCACCCTCTCAATCAATACCCTCCCATATAATTTACCAGGAATACTCAACAAACTTATACCTCTGTAATTTGAGCACTCACTCTTATCCCCTTTGCCTTTGTACAATGGCACTATGCACGCATTCCGCCAATCCTCAGGCACCTCACCATGAGTCATACATAAATTAAATAACCTTGCCAACCAGGCAACAATACAGTCACCTCCTTTTTTAATAAATTCCACTGCAATACCATCCAAACCTGCTGCCTTGCCGGCTTTCATCTTCCGCAAAGCTTTTACTACCTCTTCTCTGTTTACCAAATCATTTTCCCTAACCCTCTCACTTTGCACACCACCTCTGGTTTCAGAAGTGGTAGAGGATGTGTGGATCAGGTGTTTGCTTTGAAGAATGTATGTTAGAAATACTTAGAAAAGCAAATGGATTTGTATGTAGCATTTATGGATCTGGAGAAGGCATATGATAGAGTTGATAGGGATGCTCTGTGGAAGGTATTAAGAATATATGGTGTGGGAGGCAAGTTGCTAGAAGCAGTGAAAAGTTTTTATCGAGGATGTAAGGCATGTGTACGTGTAGGAAGAGAGGAAAGTGATTGGTTCTCAGTGAATGTAGGTTTGCGGCAGGGGTGTGTGATGTCTCCATGGTTGTTTAATTTGTTTATGGATGTGGTTGTTAGGGAGGTGAATGCAAGAGTTTTGGAAAGAGGGGCAAGTATGAAGTCTGTTGGGGATGAGAGAGCTTGTGAAGTGAGTCAGTTGTTGTTTGCTGATGATACAGCGCTGGTGGCTGATTCATGTGAGAAACTGCAGAAGCTGGTGACTGAGTTTGGTAAAGTGTGTGAAAGAAGAAAGTTAAGAGTAAATGGGAATAAGAGCAAGGTTATTAGGTACAGTAGGGTTGAGGGTCAAGTCAATTGGGAGGTGAGTTTGAATGGAGAAAAACTGGAGGAAGTGAAGTGTTTTAGATATCTGGGAGTGGATCTGGCAGCGGATGGAACCATGGAAGCGGAAGTGGATCATAGGGTGGGGGAGGGGGCGAAAATTCTGGGGGCCTTGAAGAATGTGTGGAAGTCGAGAACATTATCTCGGAAAGCAAAAATGGGTATGTTTGAAGGAATAGTGGTTCCAACAATGTTGTATGGTTGCGAGGCGTGGGCTATGGATAGAGTTGTGCTCAGGAGGATGGATGTGCTGGAAATGAGATGTTTGAGGACATTGTGTGGTGTGAGGTGGTTTGATCGAGTAAGTAATGTAAGGGTAAGAGAGATGTGTGGAAATAAAAAGAGTGTGGTTGAGAGAGCAGAAGAGGGTGTTTTGAAATGGTTTGGGCACATGGAGCGAATGAGTGAGGAAAGATTGACCAAGAGGATATATGTGTCGGAGGTGGAGGGAACGAGGAGAAGAGGGAGACCAAATTGGAGGTGGAAAGATGGAGTGAAAAAGATTTTGTGTGATCGGGGCCTGAACATGCAGGAGGTTGAAAGGAGGGCAAGGAATAGAGTGAATTGGAGCTATGTGGTATACCGGGGTTGACGTGCTCAGTGGATTGAATCAGGGCATGTGAAGCGTCTGGGGTAAACCATGGAAAGCTGTGTAGGTGTGTATATTTGCGTGTGTGGACGTATGTATATACATGTGTATGGGGGTGGGTTGGGCCATTTCTTTCGTCTGTTTCCTTGCGCTACCTCGCAAACGCGGGAGACAGCGAAAAAAAAAAAATGTATATATATATATATATATATATATATATATATATTTATATATATATATATATGTATATATATATATATATATATATATATATTTTTTTCTTTTTTTTTTTTTTTTTTTTATTTTTTTTTTTTTTTTTTTTTATAATTTTTCGCCGTCTCCCGCGTTTGCGAGGTAGCGCAAGGAAACAGACGAAAGAAATGGCCCAACCCCCCCCCCCATACACATGTACATACACACGTCCACACACGCAAATATACATACCTACACAGCTTTCCATGGTTTACCCCAGACGCTTCACATGCCTTGCTTCAATCCACTGACAGCACGTCAACCCCTGTATACCACATGACTCCAATTCACTCTTTTTCTTGCCCTCCTTTCACCCTCCTGCATGTTCAGGCCCCGATCACACAAAATCTTTTTCACTCCATCTTTCCACCTCCAATTTGGTCTCCCTCTTCTCCTTGTTCCCTCCACCTCCGACACATATATCCTCTTGGTCAATCTCTCCTCACTCATTCTCTCCATGTGCCCAAACCATTTCAAAACACCCTCTTCTGCTCTCTCAACCACGCTCTTTTTATTTCCACACATCTCTCTTACCCTTACGTTTCTTACTCGATCAAACCACCTCACACCACACATTGTCCTCAAACATCTCATTTCCAGCACATCCATCCTCCTGCGCACATCTCTATCCATAGCCCACGCCTCGCAACCATACAACATTGTTGGAACCACTATTCCCTCAAACATACCCATTTTTGCTTTCCGAGATAGTGTTCTCGACTTCCACACATTTTTCAAGGCTCCCAAAATTTTCGCCCCCTCCCCCACCCTATGATCCACTTCCGCTTCCATGGTTCCATCCGCTGACAGATCCACTCCCAGATATCTAAAAGGAAGAACCAAGAAGAGGAAAAGGAAAAAGGGACTGGTCCACTTCATCACGCATACCACTCACTTGGTCAAGGATAAAGTACATGTGAATCTAACCATGGATCGAAGCTTGGGCTCGGGAGAATGACTTAAAGCTACACATCTGTGAACATAGGGGGATCTACAGGGAGGAACACATATGTGAACACAGGGAGATCTACAGGGAGGAACACATATGTGAACACAGGGAGATCTACAGGGAGGAACACATATGTGAACACAGGGAGGAACACATATGTGAACACAGGGAGGAACACATATGTGAACACAGGGGGATCTACAGGGAGGAACACATATGTGAACACAGGGGGATCTACAGGGAGGAACACATATGTGAACACAGAGAGATCTACAGGGCGGAACACATATGTGAACACAGAGAGATCTACAGGGAGGAACACATATGTGAACACAGGGAGGAACACATATGTGAACACAGGGAGATCTACAGGGAGGAACACATATGTGAACACAGGGGGATCTACAGGGAGGAACACATATGTGAACACAGGGGGATCTACAGGGAGGAACACATATGTGAACACAGGGAGATCTACAGGGAGGAACACATATGTGAACACAGGGATCTACAGGGAGGAACACATATGTGAACACAGGGGGATCTACAGGGAGGAACACATATGTGAACACAGGGAGATCTACAGGGAGGAACACATATGTGAACACAGGGAGATCTACAGGGAGGAACACATATGTGAACACAGGGAGATCTACAGGGAGGAACACATATGTGAACACAGGGAGATCTACAGGGAGGAACACATATGTGAACACAGGGAGATCTACAGGGAGGAACACATATGTGAACACAGGGAGATCTACAGGGAGGAACACATATGTGAACACAGGGAGATCTACAGGGAGGAACACATATGTGAACACAGGGAGATCTACAGGGAGGAACACATATGTGAACACAGGGAGATCTACAGGGAGGAACACATATGTGAACACAGGGAGATCTACAGGGAGGAACACATATGTGAACACAGGGAGGAACACATATGTGAACACAGGGAGATCTACAGGGAGGAACACATATGTGAACACAGGGAGGAACACATATGTGAACACAGGGAGGAACACATATGTGAACACAGGGAGATCTACAGGGA
>NC_092294.1:2610471-2647971 GCF_036320965.1 Panulirus ornatus | reverse complement strand
CAATCAGAAGTAAAGCTGACTGTGCTTGGTTGGTTGATCCTTTAGACAGTGAAGCGGCCAGGTTGATCAATTGATTATTTAGACAGTGAGCGGCCTTTGATTGATCTAGTGATCCTTTAGATAGTGAAGCGGCCAGTGGTTGATCAGTTGATCATTCAACCAGTGAAGCGGCCTCTCGTTGATCTATTGATCATTCAAACAATGAAAAGGTCTGTGGTTGATTGGTTGATTTTTTAGATAGTGAAGCGGCCTGTGGCTGATCAATTGATCAATCAGAAGTAAAGCGGACTGTGCTTGATCGATTGATCCTTTAAACAGTGAAGCAACCAGTGGTTGATCAATTGATTATTCAGACAGTGAAGCGGCCTGTGGTTGATTAATTGATCATTCAGACAATGAGGCGGTCTGGGGTTGATCGGTTGATCATTCAGACAATGAGACAGCCTCTGGTTGATCGGTTGATCTTCCAGACAATGAAGTGGCATGTGGTTGATCGGTTGATCCTCTAGACAGCGAAGCGGACTGTAGTTGATCAATTCATCATTCAGGCAGTGAGGCGGTCTGGAGTTGATCGGTAGATCCTTCAGACAGCGTAGCGGCCTGTGTTGATCAATTGATCAGTGAAGCAGCCTGTGGTTGATCAATTGATTATTCAATGAGCCGGCCTCTGGTTTATCGGTTGATCCTTCAGACAGCAAAGCAGCCTGTAGATGATCGGTTGATCCTTTAGACAGCGAAGCGGGCTGTGGTTGATCAATTGATCATTTAGACAATGAGGTGGTTTGTGGTTGATCGGTTGATCCTTCAGACAGCGTAGCGGCATGTGTTGATCAGTTGAGCAGTGAAGCGGCCTGTGGTTCTGTGGTTGATCAATTGATCATTCAGACAGTGAGGCGGCCTCTGGTTGATCGGTTGATCCTCCAATCAGCGAAGCGGACTGTGGTTGATCGGTTGATCCTCCAGACAGATAAGCGAACTGTGGTTGATCGGTTGATCCTCCAGACAGCGAAGCGAACTGCGGTTGATCGGTTGATCCTCCAGACAGTGAGGCGGCTCCTGGTTGATCGGTTGATCCTCCAATCAGCGAAGCGGACTGTGTTTGATCGGTTGATCCTCCAGACAGATAAGCGAACTGTGGTTGATCGGTTGATCCTCCAGACTGCGAAGCGGACTGTGGTTGATCGGTTGATCCTCCAGCAGCGAAGCGGACTGTGGTTGATCAGTTGATCCTACAGATAGCGAAGCGGCCTGTTGTTGATAGGTTGATCCACACACAGCGAAGCGGACTGTGGTTAATCGGTTGCTCCTCCAGACAACGAAGCGGCCTGTGGTTGATCAGTTGATCCCACAGATAGCGAAGCGGCCTGTGGTTGATCGGTTGATCCTCCAATCAGCGAAGCGGACTGTGGTTGATCGGTTGATCCCCACACAGCGGAGCGGACTGTGGTTGATCAGTTGATCCTCCAGACAGCGAAGCGGACTGTGGTTGATCGGTTGATCCTCCAGACAGCGAAGCGGACTGTGGTTGATCGTTTGATCCTCCAGACAGCGAAGCGGCTTGTGGTTGATCGGTTGATCCTCCAGACAGCGAAGCGGACTGTGGTTGATCGGTTGATCCTCCAGACAGCGAGGCGGACTGTGGTTGATCAGCTTGTGGTAGGATTAAGTTGTACTGGCCACGACCAGAATACGAAACTTACTCGAGTGTTAACTTCTGGTCGTGAGGGAAACTTTAACCAAAATTTATAAGCAGCAGCAGGAGAAGGCAGGGGAAAGAACAGACATATTCAAAATTATAAGTCTTACCCACAAGACGTGTGGAGGCTTATGTTTCATTAGTCTTTTCTTATCATGTTAGCCGAGACCGCTCGGAACACTATGGGCCCTAATCAAGGCCATATATATATATATATATATATATATATATATATATATATATATATATATATATATATATATATATATATATATATATTTTTTTTTTTTCTTTTTTTCTTTTTTTGTTATCATACTTTGTTGCTGTCTCCCGCGTTAGCGAGGTAGCGCAAGCAAACAGACGAAAGAATGGCCCAACCCACCCACATACACATGTATATACTTAAACGCCCACACACGCACATACAGATACCTATACATTTCAACGTATAAATACATATACTTACACAGATGTATACATATATGCACATGTACATATTCATAGTTGCTGCCTTCATCCATGATATAGAATTACTTATTATTATTATTGATATTATTATTATCACCATTATCATTGTTATAATTATACTTGATTTTCGCTTCCCGCGCCAACGAGGAAGCAATAGAATAAAAGTCCTCATCAGATCCGGAGCTTATTGGAAATTTAGAGACTATTATGAAAAGGAATACGAAGAGACAAGGGGAAAGTATTCACGAATTTTGGAAGAAGTGAAAAAACCTTTCTTTAAAATGTGCCTGGTCGTAGTTGTTGGTGGAAGACATGAGAGAGTACAGAGTTCCAAAGCTTCGACGCATTGGGAAAGAAACAGTTATCAAAATGGCCTACCTTGGAGTTGTGACGCAGCAGTTTGCCGAGTGTTGCGTGGTCTAGCGTGTGGTGGGAGCACACAAGCAACCAGTTCTCGGGAGCAAAAATCAATATGATACCTATAGAAGAGGGAAAGTGAACCAACATTGCGGCGTAGGGCAAAAGGAAGAAAGTCAAGTTTCGTAGTGTATAAATCTGACTTTTCGACTTGACTCTATCAAGTAAGGATGCAGAGCTAGAACCACCCCAGATGTGGGAGCAATACTCCAAACAAAGACGAATCAATCCCTTATATGAATGGAGCAACTGTTTTGAATAGAAGTTTCTACATCTAGTCAGGATTCCCTGCTTCTTAGAAGGAGACCTAGCTATTTCCGTATTGTGGGGTTTCCAAGGAAGAGTGGATGTTACAGTAATACCAAGTATGTTCATTGAGTCAAAAGGTGGAATTGCAGGATCGTCAAAGGAGAGAAAAACGTTGTGAGGAGTTTTTGATGAATAGATAGGTAGAAATTGGGTCTTAGATTCATTAAACTTGATAATATTTCGGCTACCATACAAAAATACCTATACAAGTCTGAGTTTATTGAGGAAGTTGTATCGAGATGAGATGCAGATTGAGTCAGAGAAGAAGGAGCAGAATTGAAGGATGTGTAGGAATGCAGTGTTGAGTCATCAGCGTATGAATGCATGTGGTTATATATATATATATATATATATATATATATATATATATATATATATATATATATATATATATATATATATTTTTTTTTTTTTTTTCTTTTTTGCTTTGTCGCTGTCTCCCGCGTTTGCGAGGTAGCGCAAGGAAACAGACGAAAGAAATGGCCCAACCCACCCCCATACACATGTATATACATACGTCCACACACGCAAATATACATACCTACACAGCTTTCCATGGTTTACCCCAGACGCTTCACATGCCTTGATTCAATCCACTGACAGCACGCCAACCCCGGTATACCACATCGCTCCAATTCACTCTATTCCTTGCCCTCCTTTCACCCTCCTGCATGTTCAGGCCCCGATCACACAAAATCTTTTTCACTCCATCTTTCCACCTCCAATTTGGTCTCCCTCTTCTCCTCGTTCCCTCCACCTCCGACACATATATCCTCTTGGTCAATCTTTCCTCACTCATTCTCTCCATGTGCCCAAACCATTTCAAAACACCCTCTTCTGCTCTCTCAACCACGCTCTTTTTATTTCCACACATCTCTCTTACCCTTACGTTACTTACTCGATCAAACCACCTCACACCACACATTTCCTCAAACATCTCATTTCCAGCACATCCATCCTCCTGCGCACAACTCTATCCATAGCCCACGCCTCGCAACCATACAACATTGTTGGAACCACTATTCCTTCAAACATACCCATTTTTGCTTTCCGAGATAATGTTCTCGACTTCCACACATTCTTCAAGGCTCCCAGAATTTTCGCCCCCTCCCCCACCCTATGATCCACTTCCGCTTCCATGGTTCCATCCGCTGCCAGATCCACTCCCAGATATCTAAAACACTTCACTTCCTCCAGTTTTTCTCCATTCAAACTCACCTCCCAATTGACTTGACCCTCAACCCTACTGTACCTAATAACCTTGCTCTTATTCACATTTACTCTTAACTTTCTTCTTTCACACACTTTACCAAACTCAGTCACCAGCTTCTGCAGTTTCTCACATGAATCAGCCACCAGCGCTGTATCATCAGCGAACAACAACTGACTCACTTCCCAAGCTCTCTCATCCCCAACAGACTTCATACTTGCCCCTCTTTCCAAAACTCTTGCATTCACCTCCCTAACAACCCCATCCATAAACAAATTAAACAACCATGGAGACATCACACACCCCTGCCGCAAACCTACATTCACTGAGAACCAATCACTTTTCTCTCTTCCTACACGTACACATGCCTTACATCCTCGATAAAAACTTTTCACTGCTTCTAACAACTTGCCTCCCACACCATATATTCTTAATACCTTCCACAGAGCATCTCTATCAACTCTATCATATGCCTTCTCCAGATCCATAAATATTTATATATATATATATATATATATATATATATATATATATATATATATATATATATATACGTATTCCTCGCGTGTCGTAGAAAGCGACTAGAGGGGACGGGAGCGGGGGGCCGGAAATCCTCCCCTCCTTGTATTAACTTTCTAAAATGGGAAACAGAAGAAGGAGTCACGCAGGGAGTGCTCATCCTCCTCGAAGGCTCAGAGTGGGGTGCCTAAATGTGTGTGGATGTAACCAAGATGTGAAAAAAGGAGAGATAGGTAGTATGTTTGAGGAAAGGAACCTGGATGTTTTGGCTCTGAGTGAAACGAAGCTCAAGGGTAAAGGGGAAGAGTGGTTTGGAAATGTCTGGGGAGTGAAGTCAGGGGTTAGTGAGAGGACAAGAGCAAGGGAAGGAGTAGCAATACTCATGAAACAGGAGTTGTGGGAGTATGTGATAGAATGTAAGAAAGTAAATTCTCGATTAATATGGGTAAAATTGAAAGTTGATGGAGAGAGGTGGGTGATTATTGGTGCATATGCACCTGGGCATGAGAAGAAAGATCATGAGAGGCAAGTGTTTTGGGAGCAGCTAAATGAGTGTGTTAGCGGTTTTGATGCACGAGACCGGGTTATAGTGATGGGTGATTTGAATGCAAAGGTGAGTAGTGTGGCAGTTGAGGGAATAATTGGTATGCATGGGGTGTTCAGTGTTGTAAATGGAAATGGTGAAGAGCTTGTAGATTTATGTGCTGAAAAAGGACTGATGATTGGGAATACCTGGTTTAAAAAGCGAGATATACATAAGTATACTTATGTAAGTAGGAGAGATGGCCAGAGAGCGTTATTGGATTACGTGTTAATTGACAGGCGTGCGAAAGAGAGACTTTTGGATGTCAATGTGCTGAGAGGTGCAACTGGAGGGATGTCTGATCATTATCTTGTGGAGGCTAAGGTGAAGATTAGTATGGGTTTTCAGAAAAGAAGAGTGAATGTTGGGGTGAAGAAGGTGGTGAGAGTAAGTGAGCTTGGGAAGGAGACCTGTGTGAAGAAGTATCAGGAGAGACTGTGTACAGAATGGAAAAAGGTGAGAACAATGGAAGTAAGGGGAGTGGGGGAGGAATGGGATGTATTTAGGGAATCAGTGATGGATTGCGCAAAAGATGCTTGTGGCATGAGAAGAGTGGGAGGTGGGCTGTTTAGAAAGGGTAGTGAGTGGTGGGATGAAGAAGTAAGAGTATTAGTGAAAGAGAAGAGAGAGGCATTTGGACGATTTTTGCAGGGAAAAAATGCAATTGAGTGGGAGAAGTATAAAAGAAAGAGACAGGAGGTCAAGAGAAAGGTGCAAGAGGTGAAAAAAAGGGTAAATGAGAGTTGGGGTGAGAGACTATCAGTAAATTTTAGGGAGAATAAAAAGATGTTCTGGAAGGAGGTAAATAGGGTGCGTAAGACAAGGGAGCAAATGGGAACTTCAGTGAAGGGCGTAAATGGGGAGGTGATAACAAGTAGTGGTGATGTGAGAAGGAGATGGAATGAGTATTTTGAAGGTTTGTTGAATGTGTCTGATGACAGAGTAGCAGATATAGGGTGTTTGGGTCGAGGTGGTGTGCAAAGTGAGAGGGTTAGGGAAAATGATTTGGTAAACAGAGAAGAGGTAGTAAAAGCTTTGCGGAAGATGAAAGCCGGCAAGGCAGCAGGTTTGGATGGTATTGCAGTGGAATTTATTAAAAAAGGGGGTGACTGTATTGTTGACTGGTTGGTAAGGTTATTTAATGTATGTATGACTCATGGTGAGGTGCCTGAGGATTGGCGGAATGCGTGCATAGTGCCATTGTACAAAGGCAAAGGGGATAAGAGTGAGTGCTCAAATTACAGAGGTATAAGTTTGTTGAGTATTCCTGGTAAATTATATGGGAGGGTATTGATTGAAAGGGTGAAGGCATGTACAGAGCATCAGATTGGGGAAGAGCAGTGTGGTTTCAGAAGTGGTAGAGGTTGTGTGGATCAGGTGTTTGCTTTGAAGAATGTATGTGAGAAATACTTAGAAAAGCAAATGGATTTGTATGTAGCATTTATGGATCTGGAGAAGGCATATGATAGAGTTGATAGAGATGCTCTGTGGAAGGTATTAAGAATATATGGTGTGGGAGGCAAGTTGTTAGAAGCAGTGAAAAGTTTTTATCGAGGATGTAAGGCATGTGTACGTGTAGGAAGAGAGGAAAGTGATTGGTTCTCAGTGAATGTAGGTTTGCGGCAGGGGTGTGTGATGTCTCCATGGTTGTTTAATTTGTTTATGGATGGGGTTGTTAGGGAGGTAAATGCAAGAGTCTTGGAAAGAGGGGCAAGTATGAAGTCTGTTGGGGATGAGAGAGCTTGGGAAGTGAGTCAGTTGTTGTTCGCTGATGACACAGCGCTGGTGGCGGATTCATGTGAGAAACTGCAGAAGCTGGTGACGGAGTTTGGTAAAGTGTGTGGAAGAAGAAAGTTAAGAGTAAATGTGAATAAGAGCAAGGTTATTAGGTACAGTAGGGTTGAGGGTCAAGTCAATTGGGAGGTGAGTTTGAATGGTGAAAAACTGGAGGAAGTGAAGTGTTTTAGATATCTGGGAGTGGATCTGTCAGCGGATGGAACCATGGAAGCGGAAGTGGATCATAGGGTGGGGGAGGGGGCGAAAATTTTGGGAGCCTTGAAAAATGTGTGGAAGTCGAGAACATTATCCCGGAAAGCAAAAATGGGTATGTTTGAAGGAATAGTAGTTCCAACAATGTTGTATGGTTGCGAGGCGTGGGCTATGGATAGAGTTGTGCGCAGGAGGATGGATGTGCTGGAAATGAGATGTTTGAGGACAATGTGTGGTGTGAGGTGGTTTGATCGAGTAAGTAACGTAAGGGTAAGAGAGATGTGTGGAAATAGAAAGAGCGTGGTTGAGAGAGCAGAAGAGGGTGTTTTAAAATGGTTTGGGCACATGGAGAGAATGAGTGAGGAAAGATTGACCAAGAGGATATATGTGTCGGAGGTGGAGGGAACGAGGAGAAGAGGGAGACCAAATTGGAGGTGGAAAGATGGAGTGAAAAAGATTTTGTGTGATCGGGGCCTGAACATGCAGGAGGGTGAAAGGAGGGCAAGGAATAGAGTGAATTGGAGCGATGTGGTATACAGGGGTTGACGTGCTGTCAGTGGATTGAATCAAGGCATGTGAAGCGTCCGGGGTAAACCATGGAAAGCTGTGTAGGTATGTATATTTGTGTGTGTGGACGTGTGTATGTACATGTGTATGGGGGGGGTTGGGCCATTTCTTTCGTCTGTTTCCTTGCGCTACCTCGCAAACGCGGGAGACAGCGACAAAGTATAAAAAAAAAAAAAAAAAAAAAAATATATATATATATATATATATATATATATATATATATATATAGACCCTAGCCTTAGCCAGGTTCCTCACGTATCGACTGACCACTAGGGGAACACGAGCAGCTGGGTTGGCTGAGGGCTCTTTGTTTCATTCTCTTTGTTTCTATTTTTTCCTTAACTCATGAACAGCTTGACGCATTAATTCCACTCACATTGCTTCACCATTCATTATTAGCGGTACATAACGTGATGACACCAGCCAGAGTGGAGGGGCAAATTCTTTAAGCCATTTTCATGCTCATTTCGTTGGTACACTGGCCGTACCTTGCATTCATCACTGGTGGATATGAATAACAGGGATATTCGCATTGTAATGTACAGTGATTTTCTCTGCAACGATAACTCGTTACGAATGCATATGATGAAGTAATAATCAACTGTTATTTTGAATTATGTTCTTATTCACGACAGATAGATTTAAAGAACACCTCATACCATCATTATGAAGATAATTAGAATCAGTATGAAACACATTTTTCTCATTAATGAGGAACACATCATCTTCAGGTATACATCAGTGTATGAGATGTTGATGTTGGATCAACCCAACATCTAACGTACGACCAGCGTTATAGGAACACAGAACAAAGGAAACACTTTATAAAAAGATCTCATCACATCCAGAAGGGTATCATCTCAGTAATACAGGGGGATCAGACGCGATTGCTTGTAATTCAATACATTTTCGTCATTTTTGAACAAATGAATCGCAGTGATCTGTTGCCCAGATGCCAAACAATTGTCCGTTTTCTGATGGACATACAACTGATGCACGTGTGGTCAAATACCCGGACGTTATACCCAGTATCTCAACAGCGATGAAGTAAGTAAGGTAGTCTTGCAGTGGGGGAGGTTAAGATAGACACGGAGAGGCACGACCACTTTAACCTCCTGGCCAAAATAAAGCTTTTTAGGGTGAAAACCGACGGGTTATGCACCGAGCTGAGAGGAAATTGTATCAGGCCGGCCCATCAGGGGAGTTCCACAGTCAAAACAACTGCTTCAGCTTCACTGCAAATCCAGACTAAATAACATCTCCCCCCCCACAACAACTTTCCAATAGCAAGTGAGGTATTTTCTTAGAGAATTCAGTGGACACTGTTATCTGTGTGACGGTCACTGCTGGCTCTCACTTTGTATCCTTAAGTAAACAAGTTGTATTAAGTGTAAACAGATGGTAAAACACACACACACACACACACACACACACACACACACACACACCTTACCCTCCTGCCTCAGGAGGCCTCTCTGTCCTTATAAGGCTCCTGCAACGCTCAGAAAGCTGGCCACGTCCACCGGCCGGGACCACAGGTCATAAAGTGTTGTGACCAATATGGCAAGGGCCAAACATGCCTCAATCAGAGGTCATCACAGGTGAAAGAAGTAAAAGAAAATGAGAGCAGAGTTCCACAGGTGTTTGTAGACTTCCTTCATAAAAGCAGAAAGCTTACAGGAAGAGGGAAGGACGGAAAGTGGAAAAAAATTATATATCTTAGCTGTTCGATGGCAGATGTTATAACGGCTGCTCCTCGTGTACATGGTCTCACAGAGAAACTGTGGGAAGCAGTAGTCAGACATGTTTCTCGGGGTCCAAGTCTTGGAAGTGTGGGACACGTGAAGACAACTCGGGACAACAATAGCTAAAACTTTACCTGTAGATCAAAGAGAAAACAGCATCACCGCGACCTGTAGAAAATGGGATGGCTGGAGGGAGGTGGTTCTAAGAAAACTAGTGAGACGGGAGACTTTGATTCCACTGTGGTTTATGGCAAGGAGGAGGAGGAACAGCTCAGGCAACCCAGTTGTTGGAACAGTACTCCATATTCAGGTGAATATAAACCCTGTAAATATAGATGCTAAAATAGAAATGATGATGATTATAACGTGACCTATACATCGCCTCCAACTTTTGGGAAACAGATTTTGTAATGTTTGTTATTTGAGGTTTTCAGGTTAGAGTGGCGGACACGCTCATGCCAAACATGTTTGTGTTATTAAAGAGTTTATTTGTGGTGTTTTGAAACAGAATATAGTAATATAAATGATGCTTAGATAGAGATATAGGGGGAAGTGGCGCTTTAGATTGGACTTGGTTGCTGTTTCCCCATTCAGCGTTGCTGCAGTTGTCTAAAGGGAGAAAGGAAGTGAGTACGAGAAAGGGAACGTATATTCGAAGGAGGACGGAAGGGGAGTGAGCTGAAGTGTGTAGAGTGGAAGAGAGAAAACTCCTGAGAGAACAGAGTAGGTGATAGGACAGAGCCCTACGGAACACCATTGTTGACTGGATTAGGAAGAGGCAGTCGATCCAACAGTACTTCTGTATATTGAAATAGTCAGTGGAGGATATCATGCAGTAGGGAACATAAAAGAGGACAAGACCACAGGGAATATTAAAAAGGATAGACTTATGCCATCCCCCGTCAGATGCCTGGGAAATATCGAGAACAACAGCAAAAGTTTCATCAAAACACTCAATAGAGGAAGACCAAAGGTGAGTCACATAGGAAGGAAGATGACCAGTAAATATAGCACTGTGAAATTCGTAATGGTAACCAGAGGGAAGTGAAAGGGATTCTAGAAGTATAGGTTAAAGTTAAGGAGAGTTTCAAAGGCTTTGGAGAGAGCAGAAGTGAGAGCCATGGGACTATGGTTGGAGGGGTTATTAGAGCGGTCTCCATCCCCAGGGATGCGCTGCACCAAAGCGTTCTTCCAAGTGGAAGGAAAATCCTAAAAGACTGAGGCGAAATAGGCGAGCAAGTACTGGTATTAGTCTGAAATCTGAAAGTCTGAAAGAGGTAAGGCTTTGTGTGTGTATGTGTGTTTGTATGTATGTATGTATGTATGTATGTATGTATGTATGTATGTATGTATATGCGTATGTATGTTTGTCACTATGTTTAGGGATTAGGGACCAAGATACTGCCCACGGATTCTCTGCGAGTCATAGAAGGCGAATAACATGGGAGGGAGTTGGGGGTCTGGAAATCTTCCCCTTCTGTTTTGCTTTCCAAAAGAAGGAACAGAGAAGATCAAATGAGGGTTTTTACCCATAAGGCTCAGTCATCTGTTCTTGACGCTACCTCACTAACGCGGGAAATGGTGAATATGTGGTTACATATCGAGTGAAAGTTTACTTTGACGAGGTTGTATCACAATCAGCAGACGAAATAAAAATAGTCTCGCTGAGGAAATTTTCACGCCGATAAAGTCCATCATTTCCCAACTACTGATTCAAGCGCAGGTTTAAAGTTGCAGGGACTCGTTGAAAGGGGTTCTTGGTCCTTTGGTTATATAAAACAATCGCACTATCATATCATATATATTATATATATATATATATATTTTATTTATTTATTTTGCTTTGTCGCTGTCTCCCGCGTTTGCGAGGTAGCGCAAGGAAACAGACGAAAGAAATGGCACAACCCACCCCCATACACAGTGTACACACACACACGCCCACACACGCAAATATACATACCTGTACATCTCAATGTACACATATATATACACACACAGACACATACATATATACCCATGCACACAATTCACACTGCTTGCCCCTATTCATTCCCATCGCCACCTCGCCACACATGGAATACCATCCCCCTCCCCCCTCATGTGTGCGAGGTAGCACTAGGAAAAGACAACAAAGGCCCCATTCGTTCACACTCAGTCTCCAGCTGTCGCGCAATAATGCCTGAAACCACAGCTCCCTTTCCACATCCAGGCCCCACACAACTTTCCATGGTTTACCCCAGACGCTTCACATGCCCTGATTCAATCCACTGACAGCACGTCAACCCCGGTATACCACGTCGATCCAATTCACTCTATTCCTTGCCCGCCTTTCACCCTCCTGCATGTTCAGGCCCCGATCACTCAAAATCTTTTTCACTCCATCTTTCCACCTCCAATTTGGTCTTCCACTTCTCCTCGTTCCCTCCACCTCCGACACATATATTCTCTTGGTCAATCTTTCCTCACTAATTCTCTCCATGTGCCCAAACCATTTCAAAACACCCTCTTCTGCTCTCTCAACCACGCTCTTTTTATTTCCACACATCTCTCTTACCCTTACGTTACTCACTCGATCAAACCACCTCACACCACACATTGTCCTCAAACATCTCATTTCCAGCACATCCATCCTCCTGCGCACAACTCTATCCATAGCCCACGCCTCGCAACCATACAACATTGTTGGAACCACTATTCCTTCAAACATACCCATTTATATATATATATATATATATATATATATATATATATATATATATATATATATATATATATATATAAAAACTTTTATTATGTTAGCTTGAGAGTTGATCAATGAATGCTGTGCTTGATGTATTTATTTTTATATGTTTGGAAGAGTTCATCCCACATTCCTTGTGAATATATACTCTGAGGATGTTTATTTGTGTAATATATATATATATATATATATATATATATATATATATATATATATATATATATATATATATATATATATATGAACTTGCAAAGTTTGCCGTGTGTGTGTGTGTGTGTTTGTGTGGTGTGTGTGTGTGTGTATGTTATGTAACTTATTTCCATAATTTTTATTCCATTCATTTTAGAGTATCATTAATGACCTTTAAGATACATGGTCAAAACGAATATATACTGTATATTCCTGTCTCATTCTGTATAGTCTGAAGAATGTCTGATTATCTCTGTTCAGTGAGAAAAATGTTTTGTTTTTAGCAAAGTCTTCAGATAAGTTTTATATATGCCTGGGAGCCAGATAGGTTGTGGGTCTGTTGATCTTAAATCCCTGAAAGAAAATGTATTTTTGTTCTGTGTATGATTTTTACAAAACTAAAACCTTATTCTATAATTGCTTGCATTTCAGTTCACTTCCAATTATACACTCGCCTCTAATGTTTACGGTGTCTTTAATTATTTCATAGTTCTCCTTACATATCCCTTTATTGTCGTCCATTTCCTATTCCTCCTTTTCCCCTTTGATTATATTTGCCGGTGGAAACCCACTCTCCGTTCTCTATTTGCATATTCTTATGCCGGAGTGCCAGGGTCATCGGTTCATGGAAGTATGAGTTCTGCGTTTTCCCCGTGTGTGGATGGAGAGGGTGACTATTCGTAGCACGGAGGGCAAGAGGTGTATATATCGTCAGCTCCTGGTTCTGGCTGACCGAATCCTCAAGGCTTTCCATACCCATTATAGCGAGCGATTGAATATCTGGATCAACTGAGCGATTAAGGTCAATGAAAGTGATAGATATTTTCGGAGGTGTGATTTTAGGTAGGATGAGTGTGTGTGTGTGTGTGTGTGTGTGTGTGTGTGTGTGTGTGTGTGTGTGTGTGTGTGGGGAAAGCGTCGTGAGCCGAAGGATAGTGTATTGGGTTATTGAGGATGGAGTGCGGCGCAGCGTATGGGTAGGAAGACGTAAGAATTTTGATAACAATCGGAGCAGAGAATCTTGTTGATATCAAGAACTTTTTCATATTATTCTTGTATCTACAAATCCTCCATACAAGACTAATGAGGAGGAGGATAAAAGTACGTCTTCGTGTAACCGTAAAAACGTAAAGTAAAGACATACAGCCAAGGGAAGATGACCGTTGCACTGGACACCATCTTTGGGTTGGCTGGATATGCAGTCGAGGAGGAAGTGAGGCAAGTTTGAGGGCAGGGGAGGGAGAGAGAGAGAGAGAGAGAGAGAGAGAGAGAGAGAGAGAGAGAGAGAGAGAGAGAGAGAGAGAGAGAGAGAGAGAGAGAGAGAACGGGTATACATCCTCATCTGGGTACAAAGCTGGACATGAATATTACAGTTTTCACCTCAAGGAATGTGTGAGGCAGCGTCCATTATGTAACAGCTGTGAGATGGTATCATGGAACTTACTCAGTTGTTGAGAGGATCAAGCGTGATGAGTGAGAATATGTTCATCATGGGATGTTAGTTGAGGAACAAAAAGAGAATTGAGGTAAACTTCCAACAGATTATGTGTAGGAAACTAGATGATAATAAGTGAGGGAAACCGCTGGAAGACTTAATGTGGTCTGGGGACTGAGACCCATATTGCAAAGAAAAATACAGACCATTTATCTTGATCAAACCCACGATGCCAAAACAGCTGCTTAAAGCAACTGTACTCAAGACTTCACAACACGGATCTACATCCTGCTTTGGATATAGTGTGTGTATACTCAAGACTTCACAACACGGATCTACATCTTGCGTTGGATACAGTGTGTGTATATTCAAGACTTCACAACACGGATCTACATCCTGCTTTAGATATAGTGTGTGTATACTCAAGACTTCACAACACGGATCTACATCTTGCTTTAGATATAGTGTGTGTATACTCAAGACTTCACAACACGGATCTACATCCTGCTTTGGATATAGTGTGTGTATTATACTCAAGGAAATAACGATCGCTTATCATTATGTGTGTATCCCATCGTTACGGATCCTTACACAGAAGCTGCAGTCTGCCGAAGATACGGAAAGAGTTCGATGCTAAAGATGGACCCGAAGTCTGCGACTGGCTCTTGTGGAAATATATGGGTAAAGTGTGGAAGGAAACGAATAGAAGCGAAGAAAGATATGGGAAAAGGGTACGGAAAGAGAAGGATTCCCAGAAAATACTGACGAATGAATGGAAGAGGAAAAAGCATAATGTTTTAAATGAATGAGGAAATAATAGACTGAAATATAGAAAGGCGCAGGAGGATCGTAAAGGACGAATGAAAGTGTAAGGGAGAAAATCAAGCTATTTTCCAGAGAGGAAATTATGCTCAGAATAAGACCATGTGAAAGGTGAGTGTGTGAGAGACAATTATCGTTGGCAGTTTGTGTTGTGTGTGTGTGTGTGTGAGACGAACTCTCGCTAGAGGTGGAGACTTTATCCTCAGAAACTAAGATACGCAGCACATCGATGACAGAAGTGGGAACTGATTCGTGAAGATCAGCAGTGTATGATTATGGTAGACGTAAGCAGCGGAAGATATTACTGGGGAAAAGAGGGAGTAATATGGTCGTAGTTCAGACAGTGTGGAAAAGACAGAGGGAGCAGGAGTTGTGTTGCGACACTACGATGACGTGATCGTATACCAGAGTGCTTGCGAAGGTAAAGTATTGGTTTGCCTCCGATGTGTGACGGGGAAAGGAATATAGGTGACCGCTAGAATTGCTAGTATGTAACATGCTCTGTCTGTGTGTGTGAAGAAGAGTTACTGTGGTACTTGTAATGAATGAAGGAGATGTACCAAAAAAAGTAGTTTGTAGATTTCTATTTAAATCTAAGAAGAAGGAAGTGTTGTACGTGTATGGATTTGATAAAGGTGTACTTTTGAAAGAGTTTCATGGGTTCGCAGGAATTTGGTGTACTTAAAGATGTTCAGTAATGATGAGGATTCTACATGGAAATGTTGCTGTGTGTGTGAGAGTAAATGAAGGTGTGTAGAAATTAATATTTTCAGACAGATGTAGATGTGTGTCAGGGACGAGATGATGCCGCCATAAAAATGTATGAAGTAAACCTAAGGTGATTGTAAGGTAAGAGTTTTCGGGTCCGTCTTAAAAAAAAGACGGTACCAAGGAAGAGACATCACATTTGCAGAGTGAGGAGGTTCCTATTGTCAAGTGAGGAAGGAGGATTCAGGGATGGAATGACTAGGAGAAAAAGATGTGACACTCTCGTGTTATGTCTTAAATGAGGAAGTTGTGAGTAACTCTTGGTTGTAAGGGACAAACCGGTGTCTTAGAAACGTCATTGTGAATGGAGAATTGATGTGATGATGAGGTGCACATGATTGTGAGGTATGTATAAAAGATTTTAGAGAAATTATTAGATAAGAGACAGAAAAAAGAAAGAACTGAAGAAATGAATAATCGCAAAGTACATGAAGATAGAGGCGAGAAATGTATTTTAAGGGAGAAAATTGACCAGATTCTCACAAGGATGGGAGCCACGTTATCATGGTCCCTTGTAGCTGAAAACATGGCTAATAAGGATTTGATGAGGACGATCCGTCATAATGAACGACTTACGAGCAATTATGGTACACTAGGAAGTAGCAATGTTGAGGGAATGAATGTAGAAGTTCTGTGGTGGATGCGTTCGCACTGTATGTCATTGACGGCGAACTGGAGCGCATTTCTGACCCTAGAACTCAAGATAGTGTAGGAAGTGAGGAGGAAGAAAGGACATTGTATAATGTGAGGGGAAAACCTGTTCACCTTGCCTTACTAATCATAATAAAGTCAATGAGCAGCGCCGCTCGCGGGTATATAAACTTTACCTACACCTTACACCTGGGACAAAATTCAGAGGTTATAATACAGGAAGGGAATGAGACAATGTGATATGCCATCTATGGGGAGAATCGATACGTGCCCAGGCTGAGATGCACTAGCTGGCTGGCGGCTTTTGAAGACGAACTATTTATGAAAAAAAATATTCCCTTTTAGGCTTTTAGAAAACGTCTGCCACCTAGAAAATGGAAGGATGAGATGAAGCCAAGGGCTGACCTCACACGTAGCAAGAAATTAGCTCAATAATTGAATATAATTAAAACTTGGGTTGAGTGAAATAAGAGAAGTTAGCGGTGGGTGTAGTTCGGTGACGGTGGGTTCCTGGGGTTGGGGAGGGGTCTGTGTGGCTGGCTGGCTGGCAGGCAGGGAGGGAGGAGCGGGACCAGCGGCGTACCACTGCCAGTCTGCCGCTGGACCTTGTGAGGTGAACACCTACACGATCACGCTCCGAGACCACTGGTCTTGGCCGGTGAACGTCCAGGCCCCTCTCGTTAAAACTCATGCACAACATTATTGTAATAACTTTATATCCGTCGAAATCTTGAGAGTAATGTAGATTGTCTAACCTCGCGCTATTGATTCGTGAACATGTTTTTTTTTTTTCAAAATAGTTACATATATTAAGATAACCCCAAACTATTTGGGAAGAATATCCCAGATCTTGAGGGACTGATGTGGTGGTGCTATATTAATCTATTCTTACGTCCAATAATTCCAGGTTAGCTATACTCTTGTGATGGAACCCAACCCGTGTAGCAAATGACACTTGAAATTACAGAAAAGAAAAAAAGAAATGATAATAGATTAATACAGAGATTTGCTTGTGGTCAGGACCTAAGCGATTTTAAGAACTTAACGTAATGTTATAATACAGAGAGATTTTGTCTTTCTTCCTTCAAAAAGGAATGAATGAAAAAGCGACGCTACGTTTGACGGAGGGTAAATGTGAATGAGAGACCTCACGACCAAGAAGAGACCCGTTTAATTTGGTATAGATTGATTCTAGAATTTCTTCGACAATCTACTTCCCCCTGAGTGTTTACAAAACAGAACATGCATCTGAACAATAACCTGCTTTCATGAACCAACAATACGTTTTCTTACATAAGACGCATTTTTTCAGTGGAAACTTTAAGTGGACCCAAACCACCCACTGGCACAGATAATTGCTTGTTAAAAAACAGAGATATTTGAACAGGTTATTTTAGCATGAGTGTTTCTCCGCGAAACCCATACTATCGCGGTCTTGTCTATGCACTGAAGTGAGAGAGTCGCCGATATTGTTACAGTGAGACTTAAAAGATCACAAGAAACAGTCGAAAATGTATCAGTATTTGCCACAAGTGAGCCGGTCTGTCTGAAGATCAATGACCAGTCCTGCCACTTGAAGAATTCAATCCCATTTCCAAGTATCAGAAAACGATGTGGAACCAGTGGACCCCACAACCTCTTATGGTGAGTAGCTTCACTTGATAATGACTTAGATCTTGAATATATTTTTTTTTTTGTAAATGTTCATGTAGTGTATCCCACTTTAAAATTATGGTTATGTTAGACTTTCACATCATTGATGCTTTCACATCACTGATGCTTTCACATCACTGATGCTTTCAACACTGCCTTCATATTTTCTTATAAAGTATTTTAACCAATACATAGACTACAGGTATTTCAGGGAGTGTGGATTTGCGTCCATGAAGAAATTTCATGAGTTGCCTTATACTTCATATTGATACTAAAGGTCTTTTCCAATTTTCTGATCCTATGTTGATCTGTGGCACAAGTCAAGGTATGACGTGGTAGTGATGTTTGTGGGGTGGACTAGGGGGGGGGGGGGGTTGTTGATCAATACCTCATAACCTGAGACAGAGAGAAACCTTTGCATATATATCTTAGGCTCAGTGCTGAAGGAAACCAGTTGTTCAGACCCAGAAATGGTAGAAGCTGAGCAGGTGAGTCGCTGAGATGGTCTTATCACCTTCCTCCGTTGTTGCGCTGACGTCACACTAGACTTCAGCGATTACCTCAGCATGATTGGTGGTAAGGTGTGCTCACTAGTTGTCAACCCCTGGCCACCGCAGAATACTCCGCCGTTCACTGGGTTTGTGGGTGATACAACGTGCCATCCACAACGGCTCTTAGCTGTTGAGCTCACGTGCCGTCCACAACGGCTCTTAGCTGTTGAGCTCACGTGCCATCCACGACAGGTCTTAGCTGTTGAGCTCACGTGCCATCCACGACATGTCTTAGCTGTTGAGCTCACGTGCCATCCACGACAGGTCTTAGCTGTTGAGCTCACGTGCCGTCCACAACGGCTCTTAGCTGTTGAGCTCACGTGCCATCCACAACGGCTCTTAGCTGTTGAGCTCACGTGCCATCCACAACGGCTCTTAGCTGTTGAGCTCACGTGCCGTCCACAACGGCTCGTAGCTGTTGAGCTCACGTGCCATCCACGACAGGTCTTAGCTGTTGAGCTCACGTGCCATCCACGACAGGTCTTAGCTGTTGAGCTCACGTGCCATCCACAACGGCTCTTAGCTGTTGAGCTCACGTGCCATCCACGACAGGTCTTAGCTGTTGAGCTCATGTGCCATCCACGACAGGTCTTAGCTGTTGAGCTCATGTGCCATCCACAACGGCTCGTAGCTGTTGAGCTCTCATGCCATCCACAAAGGCTCTTAGCTGTTAACCTCACGTGCCATCCACCTGGTAGGGTCAAAAACAAGAAGAAAGATCCCAATCATAATTTCCAATCACGAATTTCTATCTGTCATTATGTTGATTTCAGAATAGCGTTAACGAGCATGCAAGTCTGTAGCGGTCAGTCAGGTAGAACTTGTTAGGAATTTTCAAGTCGTCTCAAAATGCGATCTAGAAAGTCTTCTCAAAGTTGTTATCGTGGTCAAGATAAATTGAATGTGAATATATATATCTACCTACGTTTATATCACGGGTATATGGGACCCCTGTGGTCCATCTGGGGAACTGACCCGCTATAGATAATCTGATCCGCTATATAGAGATGCTCCTAGGTTGTGAAGGGGAGTATCTGATATCATGATGAAGCCGCCATAGTCGGAACGGTAAGCCATTGCTTCACATGAGGATGAGGCAACCATACAGGGATTGTGGATAATGATACATGGGTCATCTTGAGTTGCCATATGGTCGTACCATCGTTACCTGGACGGTTGGCATACTATTCTCATATAACCTGTGTATTTCCAGGTGTATATATTTATATATATATATATATATATATATATATATATATATATATATATATATATATATATATATATATATGTGTGTGTGTGTGTGTGTGTGTGTGTGTGTGTGTGTGTGTGTATTGTTTCCTGTGGGGCGGGGTAGCTCCGGGAATGGATGAAGGCGAGCAAGTATGAATATGTACGTGTGTATATAGATACATGTCTGTGTATGTGTATGTGTAAGTGTATATATGTATATGTTGATATGTATATGTATGTCTATGTGCGTGCATGGGCATTCATGTATATATATATATATGTATATATATATATATATATATATATATATATATATATATATATATATATATATATATATATATATAAAGTGGATGGGCCGTTCTTTGTGTGCTTCCTGCCGCTACATCGCTGACGCGGGAAACGGCGTTCAAATATAACGAAATGAGTAAATATATATGTATTTAGGCGTTGCCGGAGTACACCTGCATGGGGTTCACCACTTGTGAAGACTCACTTTGGCGCGGATGAATCATTAGAGTTACAGTCTCATCCAAGAACTCACTCCAACGGAGTCCACATCTACCTGCTACTGGAAGTAGTGCAGCCTTGGAAAGAGCTTCTGGGTAACTCCTTTATTCTTCCTAAGAAAGGAGTCCAGGGGAAATTGTAAATGATTATATATATATGTATATGTGTGTGTGTGTGTGTGTGTGTGTATTTTGTAGTAAATCGCATACACACATGAAACACTGATATGCGTATATTTTGCCAGTGAGTTTTGTCATATCTATTTATCAATCTAATCTCTATCTGTCTATTTATCTCTATCTATCTATATCTATCTATCTATCTATCTATCTATCTATCTATCTATCTATATATATATATATATATATATATATATATATATATATATATATATATATATAAAACATAAGCTTTAGATTCTGTTCAGTACATTTTAATTCATAAATTCGTAATCATTAACTGAAAAATAAATGAGTGTTTTAGCTTTTTTCATAAAAAAATCCACAACGAAAAATACATAACTATATTTATTTTATGGAAACACTGTAAATTATCCGTTTTGAGAACACTGAAATTATTTATGGACATAGGGAAAAAAAAACAGCGAATGTGTTTTAGAGGGTTTATAAGTTAAACCTAATTTCCATATATGTAGGGAGGTCGTTGTTTATAGAAGAGCCTGATAGGTATACAGGATCTGTATATCTAAGTATACTTTATAACTATAAAGGATATACACTTACGAAAAGGATCGTAGAGTCTTAGGTATGATCTGATCTTGAAAGTTTGAGAGGTTACTATGTGTTGAGAAGTGTTGCACTTATGAAAGATACATAGCAGTATGTAAACCTTGTGTCTATACGGGGCTCGATGCATATTTGCTAACCCTGTAAGGGAAAACAGGATCCATATTGATGGAACCTTAAGAAATAAGAGGGTCCATAGTTGTGTTTGAACAGTGTTGATATATAAGAACCATGGTCATATATATATATATATATATATATATATATATATATATATATATATATATATATATATATATATATATATATATGAGTGAGGAAAGATTGACCAAGAGGATATATGTGTCGGAGGTGGAGGGAACGAGGAGAAGAGGGAGACCAAATTGGAGGTGGAAAGATGGAGTGAAAAAGATTTTGTGTGATCGGGGCCTGAACATGCAGGAGGGTGAAAGGAGGGCAAAGAATAGAGTGAATTGGAGCGATGTGGTATACCGGGGTTGACGTGCTGTCAGTGGATTGAATCAAGGCATGTGTATGGGGGTGGGTTGGGCCATTTCTTTCGTCTGTTTCCTTGCGCTACCTCGCAAACGCGGGAGACAGCGACAAAGCAAAAAAAAAAAAAAAAAAAAAATATATGTATATAAGGCTTATTCGCAGCTGTATTTAAGTTTCAGAAAATTTGATTCATTGCTAGAGTCTGAGTGTGGACGAATGTGGTCTTTGTTGTCCTTTGCTATCGCTACCTCGCGCGCGCGCGGGGAAAGGGGTCTTTTCATGTGTGGCGGGGTGGCGGCGGGAATGGATGAAGGCAGCATATATGAATATGTGCATGTGTATATATATGTATATATCTGTGTATGTATATGTATGCATACGTTGAAACTTATAGGTATGTATATGTGCGTGCTTGGGCGTTTATGTATATACACGTGTATGTGGGTGGGTTGGGCCATTCTTTCGTCTGTTTCCTTGCGCTACCTCGCTAACGCGGGAGACAGCGACAAAGTATTATAGAATATGATATATATATATATATATATATATATATATATATATATATATATATATATATATATATATATGCAGGCACATATGCATACATATACATATCAACATATACATACACATCAACATATACATACACATACACAGACATATGCATATATCCACATTTACATATTCATCCTTGCTTGCCTTCATCTATTCCTGGCGGTACCCCGCCCCATAGGAAAGCAGACATATGATATTACCATTGATTTATGGGAGCAATGGAGCATCGTACATGTATATAAGAGTGAGATATATGAAGGCACATATTCGTATATGTAACTAAGGCTCGTGTGGACGCGTAGGCAGTATTGGTGTGAGCTGGGGGCTATGTTGTGGCCGCATTAGGTTCGTGTGAACCCGTAGGGAGTATTGGTGTGAGCTGGGGGCTATGTTGTGGCCACATTAGGTTCGTGTGAACACGTAGGGAGTATTGGTGTGAGCTGGGGGCTATGTTGTGGCCGCACCAAGTTGTGTGGACACGTAGGCAGTATTGGTGTGAGCTGGGGGCTATGTTGTGGCCGCATTAGGTTCGTGTGGACACGTAGGGAGTATTGGTGTGAGCTGGGGGCTATGTTGTGGTCGCATGAGGTTGTGTGGACACGTAGGCAGTATTGGTGTGAGCTGGGGGCTATGTTGTGGCCGCACCAAGTTGTGTGGACACGTAGGCAGTATTGGTGTGAGCTGGGGGCTATGTTGTGGCCGCACCAAGTTGTGTGGACACGTAGGCAGTATTGGTGTGAGCTGGGGGCTATGTTGTGGCCGCACCAAGTTGTGTGGACACGTAGGCAGTATTGGTGTGAGCTGGGGGCTATGTTGTGGCCGCATTAGGTTCGTGTGGACACGTAGGGAGTATTGGTGTGAGCTGGGGGCTATGTTGTGGCCGCATTAGGTTCGTGTGGACACGTAGGCAGTATTGGTGTGAGCTGGGGGCTATGTTGTGGCCGCACCAAGTTGTGTGGACACGTAGGCAGTATTGGTGTGAGCTGGGGGCTATGTTGTGGCCGCACCAAGTTGTGTAGGCAGGAGAAGCGGATGGAAAATGCCCTGTGCACCTGGATTCCAGCATTTCCTGCTCTACTCACAGCTAAGTAACCTTTACGCCTCAGGGCAACACTTAACGCTATTTCTGTCAAGTGGCAGCAGACTGGGTAATCCTCAACACTTAAACTGTTGCCACACACATAAAAAAAATCTCTCATTGTGCCCCCAGTGAAATCTAGAGTCAAAAGAAATACTTATATGTATCGTATTACTTCCTGTCATCACGTGTGCTGGAGAAAAGACACTTCATCAGGCTCAGATCTCTGTAAGGTCGACTGATGTATAATGGATTGCTGTGTCTTGGAATTCCTGGCGTCATCCTTCGTAAAAATCAATGAAACATTTTACCACATCTGACAGTACTAAACAGATGAAGAAAACGAGATGTTGATCTCTGTAAAATGTCATTATTTTATTTTCTCGTTCGTTGATGTGGATTATTCATTAAACTTTATGGAATATATATATATATATATATATATATATATATATATATATATATATATATATATATATATATATATATATATATGTACACATTTCATTTTGTTATTTTACTTTGTCGCTGTTTCCCGCGTTGGCGAGGTAGCGCAAGGAAACAGACGGAAGAATGGCCCAGCCCACCCACATACACTTGTCCACACACGCACATATGCATACTCAAACATTTCAATATATATATATATATATGTATATATATATATATATATATATATATATATATATATATATATATATATATATATATATATATATATATATATATTGCCGGACTCCGCCTCCTTGTGGTTATATCGCGAGGCTGGATCATGGGAGTACACTTCCGTCAAAGAACTTTTTACTCCGAAGAGAAGTCCATTATTTCCTCTCTACTGGAGGTAGCGGAGCCGTGGTCTGCAGCGAGCCTCAGGCTGCAGGAAACACTGGAAAAGACGTCCTGGGGCATATATGTATATTTTTTTTTTCTTTCCTTTAAACTATTCGCCATTTCCCGCGTTAGCGAGGTAGCGTTAAGAACAGAGGACTGGGCCTTTGTGGAATATCCTCACCTGGCCCAATTCTCTGTTCCTTCTTTTGGAAAATTAAAAAAAACGAGAGGGGAGGATTTCCAGCCCCCCCGCTCCCTCCCCTTTTAGTCGCCTTCTACGACACGCAGGGAATACGTGGGAAGTATTCTTTCTCCCCTATCCCCAGGGATAATATATATATATATATATATATATATATATATATATATATATATATATATATATATAACTTTCGAAAATGTAGGTATATTCTTAACTTCTTTGAGAGCTTGTCATAAATAATTGAATGCAAGAGCTTTCACTTTATCTAAGCTTGAGCGGTACTGGAAATTGTGGTCGATTATATTGATTGTAATTGTTTCATAGCCAGGCTTGTTGATCAGACCCAGCTCAAGCTTTTTGGCCACCGCAGCTCAAGCTTTTTTGGCCGCCTCAGTCTTATAGAAGGGATGAACAATAATTGTGAGACTCTAATGCGAAAGATTAAGAATGTAATGGAGAAAGAAACGATGACTCAAAGGAAATGGTAGAAAATGATAGAATATATAATGGTAGAAGACGAAAGTAGAAAGTTGAAACAATGAAGATAAATACATTGCTATTATGGGGCCTCAGGAACCCATCCCCCACCTTCCCTTCCTTTTTTTTTCATGGGGCACCTGCAGCTTCGAGGTTGCGCTCCATGCCGGAGCAGGGAAATGTTGCATTCCTTTGTAGTAAGACAGTCGTTAATGAGCCTTTTCTTCATCCAGTGCATTGACGATAGTTTTCGCCTCGTTGAAGGTGGCCCATCACTCGCTGTGTAACCACTTGCCTGTAGGTGGGTGGGTCTGGCGTATATGTGGGTAGGGAGTGGATGGTAGGGCTGTGGATAGGGAGTTGTGGTTCCGTTGCATTACACATGACAGCGAGATGATGGATGTGAGAGTATGCGGCCTTTCTTCGTCTGTTCCTGGCGCTGCCTCACTAACACGGGAAGCAGCGTTCATTTATGATATATATATATATATATATATATATATATATATATATATATATATATATATATATATATATATATATATATATATATATATTACTTCTTGTCCCAGTAGTTCATTTTATCTTCATGAAACTCTTGCAGCGATCAGACCGTCTGCCACGTCCACTGTAGGGGTTCCATAGGTCATTAAGTGTAGTGATGATGTGTGTGCATCTATGCGGAAAGAGTGTGGGTCAAATGAAAAGTATAAGTGTTTGGTGTCTTCATCGTGGACGCGATGTGGCTTGGAATATGTTGAATCTGTGTTTGTTGTGATGGCATATTCCCAAAGCGTAGACGGAAAAGTGTGACGCGTGTTTGTCTAGGGAGTGTGGTTTTAGATAGATGTACGTCAGATTGGATGGAGTTAAGACTGAATTGGAAGTGTGGTTTTCTTATGCTTGTTGGGTCATTTCATTGTTTAAATGTTTTGTTAATTGGAAGGGTGGTTTTCATATGCTTGTTGGGTCATTTCATTGTTTAAATGTTTTGTTAACTGGAAGGGTGGTTTTCATATGCTTGTTGGGTCATTTCATTGTTTAAATGTTTTGTTAATGTTACATTTGTCGGTGGAGGGAGGATCTAGGAGTTGAGGTTAGTGAAGTGTGAGGTTTAGATAAGCTTTGTGTTTCTTCTTCAGGTTTGGTGGTTAGTTATGTGATTAGGTTGTGTGGGTGTCTAGTGCTGTTGTAGAGAATTGAATGCCGAGCATTCTGAGGTGGGATCATACTGGGAGGATCTTTGTTTAACTGAGTATTTGTGGTTGCAAGGCAAAGAGTGATTGTGTGGTTTGCGGTATTTTGTATATTTGCTTTGGATTAGGTAGAAGACTTTGCGAGTGCGCCGTAGTTTCGTTTGGAGCTGATGAATTCTTTGTTGTGGATGGGAAAGGGAATGTCCTTGTCCAAATCTAGTGTCAGTTAGTGTTGTGAGGGGCTCCCTATTCCGTGTGTTGCTTTTGTCTTGATGTTATTGGTGGGGTGAGTGAGTAAATGACGTGTGTGTGTGTCGACTGTGATGCCTAGAATGGTTGTTCTTGGTTTACTGTGAATTGCTTTCCTTACAAAGTGACTGGAGAGCGTGAGGTGGATTCGTTTTTGTTTGAGTTAAAAAAGGAGTAACTGAGGACTATGTTGGAGGTGCATATATATATATATATATATATATATATATATATATATATATATATATATATATATATATATATATATATATATGGAAGCGGAAGTGGATCATAGGGTGGGGGAGGGGGCGAAAATTCTGGGAGCCTTGAAGAATGTGTGGAAGTCGAGAACATTATCTCGGAAAGCAAAAATGGGTATGTTTGAAGGAATAGTGGTTCCAACAATGTTTTATGGTTGCGAGGCGTGGGCTATGGATAGAGTTGTGCGCAGGAGGATGGATGTGCTGGAAATGAGATGTTTGAGGACAATGTGTGGTGTGAGGTGGTTTGATCGAGTAAGTAACGTAAGGGTAAGAGAGATGTGTGGAAATAAAAAGAGCGTGGTTGAGAGAGCAGAAGAGGGTGTTTTGAAATGGTTTGGGCACATGGAGAGAATGAGTGAGGAAAGATTGACCAAGAGGATATATGTGTCGGAGGAGGAGGGAACGAGGAGAAGAGGGAGACCAAATTGGAGGTGGAAAGATGGAGAGAAAAAGATTTTGTGTGATCGGGGCCTGAACATGCAGGAGGGTGAAAGGAGGGCAAGGAATAGAGTGAATTGGAGCGATGTGGTATACCGGGGTTGACGTGCTGTCAGTGGATTGAATCAAGGCATGTGAAGCGTCTGGGGTAAACCATGGAAAGCTGTGTAGGTATGTGTATTTGCGTGTGTGGACGTATGTTTATACATGTGTATGGGGGTGGGTTGGGCCATTTCTTTCGTCTGTTTCCTTGCGCTACCTCGCAAACGCGGGAGACAGCGACAAAGCAAAAAAAAAAAAAAAAAAAAATATATATATATATATATATATATATATATATATATATATATATATATATATATATACATATATATATGTATATATATATATATATATATATATATATATATATATATATATATATATATATATATATATATATGTATATATATATATATATTGATACTTTAATGACATTTAAGTAGGCTTTCATTTTCCGATTAAGGTGGCGGCCGTCAAAGCTGCTTGCACCGGCTTTGAACATTTTGATTTTGACTTTGTTTTACAAAAGTCTGCAAACATTATTGCAAAGTATATACCCACGATCAGATCAAACCTTCGCAGGAGATTCATAGAATATATCCTGTTTGCTTATACTTTTACATCTTCGTACTTTTGCATCTTCGTAAACGCTAGTTTCAAGTAATCATTTACGTTAGATTACATTGATTAGCCATTGTGAGATTACGTGTATCATTTGTCATTTATTCATATTAGAATATTGAAAGGTACTGCGCCTCCTTAGTTACGCTCATACCTGCACTAACTTTTCTCCTCGATCTTTTAAGTTCGCAATAGCATGTTGCATTTTAAGGCAACTTTGGGAGACTGCTAACTTCACCGATCATCAACCTACGTTCTCGGATGAATGAGTGGCCAAGGTACGGTTATTGCTGTAAGGATTTCGTACGTTGAGCATACTTGATAATGAGGAATGAATACTCTTAAGTTACCTTTTGAACCTCTTAAGTAAATGTTATGGAACTTGAAGGGAATTAGGACTTTATCGTATGTATTCGTAGTTCAACTGGCTTTCTTGTCTTTCCTCGGTCCCTTTGGTTATCAAATACACGAAAATACAGATTCATGTGTGTGTGTGTGTGTGTGTGTGTGTGTGTGTGTGTGTGTGTGTTTTGCTGATTACTTAAGGCAAAACCAATTTCACTCCGTCTCTGGACTTCTGGATAGAATTCTTGTTCAATTTTCCTTAGTAACTTTTCAGAGGATTACGTGCATCGTTCAGTCAACGTGAGTAAACATAAACATCAAAGAAAACTACAAGTTTTCAAGGGTCACTAATGAAATCTCAAGAGAGTCGTCCTTACTGTCGTTATTGAAGGTTTCATTATATACTCTCTTAAAGTTTACAGCCAATATAGATTGTAATAAGACTCACGTAATTAACTGGGTAAGAACTCCTCTTATTAGAGGTAATGCATTGCCTTCTGGTACTGACACCACATTTGATGTTTTGCTGATGCTACATTTATAGTATTTATGTTGCAATCATTTTTACCTACTATTACTATCACTACATTCTCATAGGTACTACTACTACTACTACTACTACTACTACTACTACTACTACTACTACTGATACTATTATTACTACTACTACTAATACTACTACTTCTTCTTCTACTACTACTGCTACTACTACTACTACTACTACTACTACTACTACTACTACTACTACTACTACTACTTTTACTGATACTACTATTACTACTACTACTACTAATACTACTACTACTTCTTCTTCTTCTTCTTCTACTACTACTACTACTACTACTACTACTACTACTACTACTACTACTACTACTACTACTACTACTACTGCTGCTACTACTACTACTACTACTACTACTACTACTACTACTACTACTACTACTACTACTGCTACTACTACTACTAATACTACTACTTCTTCTTCTACTACTACTACTACTACTACTACTACTACTACTACTACTACTACTACTACTACTACTACTGCTACTACTACTACTAATACTACTACTTCTTCTTCTACTACTACTGCTACTACTACTACTACTACTACTACTACTACTACTACTACTACTTTTACTGATACTACTATTACTACTACTACTACTAATTCTACTACTACTTCTTCTTCTTCTTCTACTACTACTACTACTAATTCTACTACTACTTCTTCTTCTTCTTCTACTACTACTACTACTACTACTTCTACTACTACTACTACTACTACTACTAATACTACTGCTTCTTCTTCTACCACTATTACTACTGCTACTACTACTACTACTACTACTACTACTACTACTACTACTACTACTACTACTACTACTACTACTTTTACTGACACTACTATTACTACTACTACTACTAATACTACTACTACTTCTTCTTCTTCTTCTACTACTACTACTACTACTACTACTACTACTACTACTACTACTACTACTACTACTACTACTGCTACCACTACTACTACTGGTACTACTATTACTACTACTACTAATACTACTGCTTCTTCTTCTACCACTATTACTACTGCTACTACTACTACTACTACTACTACTACTACTACTACTACTACTACTACTACTACTACTACTTTTACTGACACTACTATTACTACTACTACTACTACTACTACTAATACTACTTCTTCTTCTTCTTCTTCTTCTTCTTCTTCTTCTTCTTCTTCTTCTTCTTCTTCTACTACTACTACTGCTACTACTACTACTACTACTACTACTACTACTACTACTACTACTACTACTACTACTACTACTACTTCTACGACTACTACTACTATTACTTCTACTACTACTACTACTGATAATGATAATGATAAGTGATAATAATAATTATTATAGTACTAATGATAATAGTGATAATGGTAATAGTGATACAGATAATGATGATAATACCACTACAACTTCTTATATTACTCTTACCTTTATTATGACTTATTAGTGATTCTGCTTTTGTTATTGGTACTTCGAAAACGAAATTATGATGTCCTACCAACACTATCCCTACCACTAGTACTACTGCTCGTAGTAGGTAGTAGCACTAGTAGTAGTAGTAATGGTAGTAGTAGTAGTAGTAGTAGTAGTAGTAGTAGTTGTAGTAGCAAAAGTATTAGAAGAAGTGAAGGTAGTATAATTAGTAATAGATATAGTAGGATTATTATTATCAGTAATAAAAATAGTAAAAGTGGTAGTAGCAGTCGTAGTAGTGTTAGTAGTAGTAGTAGTAGTAGTAGTAGAAGTAGTAGTAGTAGTAGTAGTAGTAGTAGTGGCAATAGTGGTAATATTCACTTTTAATGTCGATTCTGCAACAACAATAGCAAAAGAATTAAGACTAACAAAACAACGACAAATAATACTATTTCTGCTAATAATATTGCCAAAAACACCACTAATAGCACTACTGCTAGTATAACTAACACTCACAGTGCTATAGATAGCACCAGTATTGCTATTACTAGCACTGCTTATGCAACTAGCATTACTAGTGCTACAGTTAGCAGTACTGCTGTTACACCTAGCAGTGCCACTGCTACGACTAGCATTACTACTGCTACAACTAGCACTACTGCTGCTACTACTAGCACTACTGCTGCTACTACTGCTGCTAATAGTGCTGTTACAAGTAGCGCCACAGCTGCTACTACTAGCACTGCCATTACTGCAACTAGTATCACTGCTGCCACTGCTAGCACCACGATTGCTACTATTAGCACTATTGTTGACACCATTAGCACCACCATTGCCAAAGGTAGCACTGCTACATCTGCAACTGGAAGCATTAATAACACTGTTGTTGCCAGTATCACAGAGTCATGGAGTGAGGAAGTACTGAAGAAGAAAGTCCCGGGAACTCAAATGATAACGAATTACATACAGTTACATACAGTTACATACAATTACATACAAAATGGTGAATTTTTGTATCCTTGGATCTACCCTGTGATTTCGTCACCACAATGGGAATTAGAGGAACATCATAGAGGTGAAATGAGCAACTGGTTTAGGTATGATGTTTGAGGATAGATGCAGTGGTAAGTCTTGTAGACGAAGTCATCACGTAAAGTCATCCTGGGTTAACATAGTGCGATAGGAGGGAGTGAAACTGTGCCTATTTGAAGAAGGAGGTAGGGAAGGAGGAGGCGTGTAAGGTACAGACCAGTCCCCATGACCACTGTGGTCTGTGAGGTACAGGGAAAAAACATCACCAGAAGTTAGATTGATAACAGACCTACTGGAAATAAATCTAGATTTATTTCTAATCTAGCTGGAGAACATTGATGTTTATATAAAATGAAAGATCGTAATGTTCACACGAACTCCACTTGACATCACTGGGTATAGGAGTGAGTTATGAGATTCGACGGAGTACCAGGAAGTCTTCTCTCATAGACAGAGTTTTCATTCATCCCTTTCCATCACCCAGTGTAAATATGGTGGCGGTGCTCATCGCCATGGCACACCTTCCTCCCTCATTAGGCATCTATCGCGTGACGCCACCAGCGAGGTACGAGATTCACGTGGTCTACGTGGACGTGGCCATGATCCATACGAGACATGAAATCATGTTAAGAGTTCGCCACCTGAAGTGTATACACCTCTGGACTACCTACTGAAAGGGGGGTTGGTGGTGTGGGTGGTGCCTGTGATGTAGGTATTGTGTTTTCATTGTAATTTCTGAACACAGTCAGAATCAGGAACATAAGAGACCTAGGAGTTTGTGGACGTGGATGATATCAACCAGTGTGTATAGGACACTTGATAAGTCTTTATTAATAATGTTTCAGACCTGAACTCTACATTTTTTTCATCTTTATAACAATTGTAAAATGGTTACGTAACCATCCAGCTGATGTAGCCTGAAAGTTTGAGACCTCTTCCACTTTTCGTTTCAGATATAATTACTCAGATAATCATTTATGTTTACAGAGGTTTGAGAAAGCAGATAAATGGACAGGCTGGTTATTTCCCCTCTATATTGCGTCTCATATGTCATATCAGGCCTCATAGATACAAATATCTGCTCAGTGACTCTTACCTGTAAAAGAAATGTATTAAAGATGTTTTATCCCCCGTTTTCCTTTTGAGTATAACCGAGAAAATTGTTATGACTGTAGAATTCAGTGCTTCTTCATGGGCAAGTGTTCTACGTGACTGTGTATCTGGTATAATGTCGTTTCCATTTATTCGTTTCTCAAGAATGTTGATATTATGGTGTTTTCTGAAAGTATTTGAGTTGAATATGTGAGGTAACAAGGAATGATTCCTGTTTCTGTTTACCTCAATTCATGTGGAACAAATTATAGATATTTAAAGTTCGTCAAGGAACAATTGCAGATATAAAGTAATGTATTACTTTATATCTCTATAGTCATATATTACTTGATAAAGTAATGTATTACTATAAAGTTAGGTATTATGATTTACTTTTAAATACAGTATGTTACAAGTATTATTATTATAATTACATTTATCATTATTATCATTAATATAATTATCATCGTAGAACTTTTTCATGGAGCTCCTGGCGCTTCAAGGCTGCGCCACAATCAGCAGCTGGGAAAGGGGACCATCCTTAGAGTGAGCAGTGTTTTTTTTTTGACAAGATTGCGCATCTTTTTCGTCCACTGATGGTGATACAGACGCGACGCGTTGTGATCTTACGCAGGCGCAGTCCAAACGCTAGTAGTGCTATTAGTAGCAGTAGTAGTGTTAGTCGTAGCATTAGAAGTGCTTGTTATAGCAGTAGCAGTGCTAGTTGTAGCAGTAGTAGTGCTAGTTGTAGCAGTAGTAGTGCTAGTTGTAACAGTGCTAGTTGTAGCAGTAGCGGTGCTAGTTGTAGCAGTAGCAGTGCTAGTTGTAGCAGTAGTAGTGCTAGTTGTAGCAGTAGTAGTGCTAGTTGTAACATTGCTAGTTGTAGCAGTAGCGGTGCTAGTTGTAGCAGTGGTAGTGCTAGTTGTAGCAGTAGTAATGCTAGTTGTAGCAGCAGCAGTGCTAGTTGTAGCAGTAGTAGTGCTAGTTGTAGCAGTAGTAGTGCTAGTTGTAACAGTGCTAGTTGTAGCAGTAGCGGTGCTAGTTGTAGCAGTAGTAGTGCTAGTTGTAGTAGTTGCAGTGCTAGTTGTAGCATGAGAAGTGCTAGTTGTAGAAGTAGTATTGCTAGTTGTAGCAGTAGTAGTGCTAGTTGAAGCAGTAGTAGTGCTAGTTGTTGCAGTAGTAGTGCTAGTTGTAGCAGTAGCAGTGCTAGTTGTAGCAATGGTAGTGCTAGTTGAAGCAGTAGTAGTGCTAGTTGTAGCAGTAGTAGTGCTAGTTGAAGCAGTAGTAGTGCTAGTTGTAGCAGTAGTAGTGCTAGTTGAAGCAGTAGTAGTGCTAGTTGTTGCAGTAGTAGTGCTAGTTGTAGCAGTAGCAGTGATAGTTGTAGCAGTAATAGTGCTAATATTAACAGTAGTTGTACTAGTTCTAGCAGCAATAGTGCCAAAGTTAACAGTAGTAGTAACAGTTTCAGCAATAGTAATGCTATTCGCAGCAGAAGTGGCGCTAGGAGTAGCATCAGTAGTGCAAATAGTAGCAGTAAGAATTTCTAGTAGTGCTAGTATTAGCAGTAGCAGTGCTAGTTGTAGCGGTACTAGCGCTCATCCTCAACCATCCTCGCCAGCCATATCTGCTAAGGCACCCAGGGTTGTTGACGTGTTGTCTGGTTCCAGTAGCAGGGAAGTGATGGCCACCTCGGGAGTGATGTGTTCTCTGACGAGGTTGTACACCCGGTGATGCAGCCTCGCCAAAGGTGACTTCTCACTGGCGATGTAACCCATGAAGGCAGAGTCCGGTAACGCCTTGAGTATGATAGTCACACACATTCACACGCACACACACACACACACACAGTCACATGTTTACCAAATGGTTTCGTAGCTTCGTCTCTTCGATGTATATCAACTGACTATTATATTTCTCTCTTGTGTCTCCCCTGATGATGTGATTATTACACGAAAGTGCACTTGGGAGCTTATCGTGTTTCATTTTCCCCGTGGACTCATAGGAATATCTTGATCACGCGCAAAATTGTGATCCTTTCCAATAAATAAATAAATATAAATATATATATATATATATATATATATATATATATATATATATATATATATATATATATATATATATATATTTTTTTTTTTTTTTCATACTATTCGCCATTTCCCGCGATAGCGAGGTAGCGTTAAGAACAAAGGACTGGGCCTTTGAGGGAGTATCCTCACCTGACCCCCTTCTCTGTTCCTTCTTTTGGAAAAAAAAAAACGAGAGGGGAGGATTTCCAGCCCCCCGCTCCCTTCCCTTTTAGTCGCCTTCTACGACACGCAGGGAATACGTGGGAAGTATTCTTTCTCCCCTATCCCCAGGGATAATATATATATATATATATATATATATATATATATATATATATATATATATATATCTGAGAGAGAGAGAGAGAGAGAGAGAGAGAGAGAGAGAGAGAGAGAGAGAGAGGTAATAGAAAGCCTGCTGGACTTGTATGTTAAGAATGATTCGTGTACATCAAAAAAATCATTTTTGTAAACCAGAGTTGACACATGCCTCAGGTACACCACTGCTGGCGCGTAGTGATACACAGAACTCTTCATCACTTCGTACCGGGAATAAATGAAACATCTACGAGTAAAGAGACAGGGGAAGGGTTCTCCACTAGGGCCAAACAGCGTGTAGCACTGGATAAGGAAGGAGGCGTGCAGGAGTGGGGGAGGAAAAGGTGAAGAGTGTCATAAGTGTGTGGGGCTCAGAGGTAATGAGAGAGAGAGTGTGGGTAAGAAACGTGATAACAGATGTGGGAAGGTGGAGAGAATATCTGCGTAAGGGGAGGTGGAGGAAAGAAATATATAGAGCAAAGATATTCAGTGTCTTGTCTGTATGGGGAGCTGAAGAGGATCTTAGGTGAAGATGAGAAAAGTTAAGAATAGAAATATGTATTGTGCATTTATACACACACACACACACACACACACACACACACACACACACACACACACGCATGCACACAAACACACGCGCGCGCGCACACAAATACAGACGCACATATTATCGTATTACCATACTTAATCGCCGTCTCCCGCGTCAGCGAAGTAGCGCAGTACTTCAGTACGTCTTTGAAGTAGATAAAGTACTGAGACGTAAAGTTAATGTACCGATAATGCAAGTAATATTAGTATTGTGAGCAGGATATAGTACCATTATTATCTATCATAACGCAAATGATAAAGTAAGAAGCGAAAGTACTTTCCCTCGAAGTCGACCTTAAAGACCAGGGTCGTAAGAAAAATGGGAAGGGAGTTCGGTAGTGATGAGATGAGAGAGGCTGTACTTAGGGTATGGTGGAGAGAGCAGGGGTTTCAGCAGGTTACTGGTTACTGAGGTTAACTCACTCAGTAACCAGATACTGTCAGCCAAGTGTTCTCCATGATGTGTGACGAGGGGCGTGTGTAACAAGCGACCACAGTGATTGTGGTGTTTTACGAGGATGAGGCTTTCAAAAACGTATGGCAACGTTTTGAAGTGGTTTAGTGGTTAAGTTAAGAGGTTTAGTGTTATGAAGCAGAGGACGCTGTGTGGTTAAGTTCAGATATATTGTCTCATGAAGCAGTGGACGCTGTGTGGTTAAGTTCGGAGGAGCCAAGGACGCTGTGTGGTTAAGTTCAGAGGTTTAATGTCATGAAGCAGAGGTCGCTGTGTGGTTAAGTTCAGAGGTAAGCAGAGGTCTCTGTGTGGTTAAGTTCAGAGGTATAGGGTCATGAAGCAGCGGACGCTGTGTGGTTAAGTTCAGAGGTAAGCAGAGGTCGCTGTGTGGTTAAGTTCAGAGGTAAGCAGAGGTCGCTGTGTGGTTAAGTTCAGATGTAAGCAGAGGTCTCTGTGTGGTTAAGTTCAGAGGTGTAGTGTCATGAAGCAGAGGTCGCTGTGTGGTTAAGTTCAGAGGTAAGCAGAGGTCGCTGTGTGGTTAAGTTCAGAGGTAAGCAGAGGTCGCTGTGTGGCTAAGGTCAGAGGTAAGCAGAGGTCGCTGTGTGGTTAAGTTCAGAGGTAAGCAGTGGACGCTGTGTGGTTAAGTTCAGAGGTAAGCAGAGGTCGCTGTGTAGTTAAGTTCAGAGGTAAGCAGAGGTCGCTGTGTGGTTATGTTCAGAGGTATAGTGTTATCTGTGTAGTTTGAGATAACGTTCAGATATCGTCTGCTCAGACGAGATATGCGAAGCAAGAGAACGTATAAACATATATTGAAGAAACTCCATCACCCTACGAACCTCGACCGAGAAAATACCAAGAGAGCAAAATATATTTGTAGCTTTTCCAGACATAGGAGAGAAAACAGAGAGATCGGGAGACTTGATACACTGGCGCTGGGGAGCGTATGAACACTGGGGTGTTGCAGGAAAACCTTGCAAGAAGTGGTGAAAGGATTTGGGTGTTACATGGGGAGAGGAACGAGTCATAATGTGTGAACTTAAAGATGGGAGTCCTAAAAAAAATGGGTGAGATATAACCTTTCGGTAGAATGAGGGTATTTGCGAATGGGGGAGAGAGAGAGAGAGAGAGAGAGAGAGTCACGAGTTATGTCTTGGGTGTAGGCGTGGGTGTAATGGGAATGAGGCGTGGGTATAATGGGAATGGGGCGTGGAAATGAAAGGGCCAGTAATTCATGGTGGATTAGCATATCATGACTGATAGGGTAGACGAAGTAGCTAAGGCACAGAGATGAACCTAGATGCTAGTGTGAGATAGTCTCTCTCTCTCTCTCTCTCTCTCTCTCTCTCTCTCTCTCTCTCTCTCTCTCTCTGTATTAGATCATCTTTCGTGATGCCTTTTTTTTTCTCACTCTCTCCGCACTAGTAAGCATTAGTTTTCCTGACGCTCAATAGATGGCGCGGGCGTCTCGAATGTCCCCCACACACTGGCATGGTCGATCGGCTTGCAACCACGGAAGTTTACTGACCTCTCGAATATATATATATATATATATATATATATATATATATATATATATATATATATATATTATCCCTGGGGATAGGGGATTAAGAATACTTTCCACGTATTCCCTGCGTGTCGTAGAAGGCGACTAAAAGGGGAGGGAGCGGGGGGCTGGAAATCCTCCCCTCTTGTTTTTTTTTTTTTTTTTCCAAGAGAAGGAACAGAGAAGGGGGCCAGGTGAAGATATTCCCTCAGAGGCCCAGTCCTCTGTTCATAACGCTACCTTGCTAATGCGGGAAATGGCGGATAGTTTGAAAGAAAAAAAAAATATGTATATATGTATATATATATATATATATATATATATATATATATATATATATTTTTTTTTTTTTTTTTTTTTTTTTTTTTTTTTTTCATACTATTCGCCATTTCCCGCGATAGCGAGGTAGCGTTAAGAACAGAGGACTGGGCCTTTGAGGGAATATTCTCACCTGGCCCCCTTCTCTGTTCCTTCTTTTGGAAAATAAAAAAAAAAAAGAGAGGGGAGGATTTCCAGCCCCCCGCTCCCTTCCCTTTTAGTCGCCTTCTACGACACGCAGGGAATACGTGGAAAGTATTCTTAATCCCCTATCCCCAGGGATAATATATATATATATATATATATATATATATATATATATATATATATATATATATATATATATATTTATGTGTGTGTGTGTGTGTGTGTGTGTGTGTGTGTTTTCACAGATATGGTTAAGGCAAAACAGGTTTTGCGATATGTTCTAACCCCAGTAAAGCAGATTCGCGAATAACAAAAGTTTATATATTTTTTGCCCTCCTAATTTGGTGATTCA
>NC_092294.1:2580471-2607971 GCF_036320965.1 Panulirus ornatus | reverse complement strand
ATCGCTTGTTCATCTAGTAACCATATAGGAATTCCATGGGTGACAGTTTAACACACGCATGTGACATGATCCCCGCTGTTGTGTGCTACTGTATATTAAACCTCGTCATGCAACGATTGTTCTCTCGTACACAGTCATAACTACACCATGAAGGAGGTCGTGTCCTGACGCACTCATGGAATATCTATAACAACGTCCTTCACGAACATCCTTCTCGTGTATGTGGTCTTAGAATTAGTCTCAACACCTAAAGGAAAGGATTGAATACGTCGTGGGTGTTGGATGTAGGTTGACGTTGCCGGCCTTAATGGCCCTATGTAGATGATAGAGGACGAATGCCCAAACCACCAACCAGCTTAGATTATCATTAAGATATTGTAACTTTATGATAATTACTTTTGTTTGAAAAGTGATGATGGGAAAAAAGTTTATGGAAACGCTCATAATCAAAGCCAATATTAAGTGTTTTTCTTCACCATAGCGTATCAAAAGATCCAATAAGGATAAGCTTAACTTCATTAGCTTGACGTGAAACAAGTTGTGAAACAGTTTGTGTAAAATGTTGTTTATGTATTGAGAGGATTCTAATCAGGCGTTTCCTACACTGCTGACTGGACGTATCAAAACCAGCTCTTTACACCGACTGAATAACATTCGATAACTTGTGAGAACGAATGAATAGGTTTGGATATTCTTGGTGTGTGAAGACTTCTACCACGAAGAGATCCTGGTGCTATTAACCACAGGGCCCATTAACCAGGGACTCTCGCAGCTACGAGGCTGCGCAACGATCAGTAGCAGGGGACAAGATGGACCTACTTGAAGCGAGAAGTTCTTTGAAGAGACTCTGTACACTCCATCGTCAACTGACGATGATAGAACCTCACCAAAGATGACCTATCCCTCGCGGCGCAACCTGAACCAGGCGGGGTTAAGATTAGATGTATGCAAAAGAGGCCATTGCTCTTTAATCCCTGACGCCACTTCGCTGGAGGCAATAAGGGAGTAAATATGTGTGTGTGTGTGTGTGTGTGTGTGTGTGTGTGTGTGTGTGTGTGTGTCAGTTTCCTTTTCCTGATGGTCTGTCTTATTGAGTAAAAGACCTGATTTTGTGCTCTAATTACCCCGCTGCTTAATAGATGGCTGTGGTGGTGTCTTGTATCCTCCTACACATATTGGCAGGTCTGGTGGCTTCCATCCTCTCTGTTTTAAGAACCATCCCAACAGTGAAGGTATGTTTGACGACAGGTAAACAATAGTAGACACATTGTTGATAATACTAAGTTTACCAGCGAAAAATCCCCCACTCGATATGTTTGAATCATAGATGTTAAAGTTTATATTCTTGTACGTGATGTATGATTTGTCATATGAATATATCGTCCTAAGAGTGTTTTATTTATTTATTTATCTATTTATATTTATTCATTCATTTTTTGGGAGGCGACAGTTATGGACAACTACCAGCAGGGCCACGCTCGTTCATATCCCCAGGCTGGGTCGTTGGTCGACCAAGCTGTTAGAAGCAGCAGTACCATTATGGACTCTCTGTCTTCTAACCTTTCTTGGGATGCAAGATATTGGTTGTGTATATGGCTAAACAGGAGTAATTACATACGTCAATTTTGCGTAGCAAAGCTGGGTCAGCTGCTTCTGATCTAACCTGACATGATATCTGTTGTTCTTGTTACATTATTTGTTGCATTGTTTTGTACATCTGTTTGTAACTTGTTATGGTCCGACAGCGGCAATCGAGAAACAAGTAAATTGCCAGTTCATATGTTTACGTAGTGTGTTATACTGTGAGTGCTTTTTGCTACTTGTTTCCCGCCTTACCATATGGTCACCAACCCAAGAATCTTCACAAATGCGTTACGTCGATTACGATAACGTGGTCATTAAGATAACGCCCATACGATCTATTTCAGTCATGCGAGAGTATCTTTCTGTAGATAATAATGCACTGTGAGCAGCTTTTACGTTTTGTTTAGATGAGACGGCTTGAAAAACTTAGGCCCTAATCTAGGCCATCTTATTAATTATATGGTTTCCTCGCTAATGCGGGAAATGGCGAATAGTTTGAAAGAAAAGCGCTACCTCGCTAATGCGGGAAATGGCGAATAGTTTGAAAGAAAAGCGCTACCTCGCTAATGCGGGAAATGGCGAATAGTTTGAAAGAAAAGAAAAGATATATATATATATATATATATATATATATATATATATATATATATATATATATATATATATCCATACCTGAGCCAGATATCCATTTTATCAGCGAACCCTTAGGAGTGGATGAAGAGCTGAATTGGCTCTGAACCTACTGCCGTAACCAGGATTCGAACTTATGCGCTCGACCCTGGGCGGCCCGTGAATGCGTCACGTCCAGGAACGCTAACCACCACACCACCATATCGTTAGTTACCCTGTCACTTGTTTCCATAAATCGGATTAGGTTGTTAGTAATTCACAATAGATATTTGATTTCTGGCTAGAAATAAGAGGAACTTGTTAGGGTAGCGTATGTGGCTTAAAGCGCACAATCCCTCCCACAATCCCGTCATCATAAATCCAGCTCACAAAGTAGAGAAGGGTCTTGAAATGCTGGAAATATGAAGGGTTAACCATACACAGTAAATAGTTACAAATACGCCCAACATGACTCAACCTAACTTTGTTTAACCTGAACCGTAACGAAGATGGTGACACACAGAATATAAATGATTTACGAATTGATCTTTATACCGAACTCCAAATACCGGTCGTTAGAACCGATGTCCACTGCTAATTCATGATGAGAGCACGAAAAAAAACACGGTTCTCTTGCTTACTGGCTTTGGAAGACGCGTAAGAGAGGCGCCATGAGTAAGACCAGAGATATTTATAGACCCCGATCTTACATCAATCTTCCGTCAAAAGAAATATTACAGAAAGAGAGACAAAAAAAGACAGAAACACTTTCCAAGCCAGTAAACACAGAATGAACACATAGATATCCTTAAATTTTAAGAGAAAAAATCTTGAAAGACTTTCACCATCAGACGTAGATTTATGGTCCAGGAACATTATTGGAACAAAGCAAAAATACGAGAAACAGGTTTTTTTTTCTTCTCGCGCTGAATTTTGTGGTAGGTTTAAATGAAAATGTACTCAGTTTATCCTTAGTTTGTTCACGAATATAACCGTTTCCCAATATTTAAGAAAACATTCCATTTTTAGAAGTAAATAAATCAATAATAAAATAGATGAAGTTTAGAGTATTTCTCTTTGACTAGATAAAATAACAAGTAAGTTAATGAGGGATATGGGCTTTCGGAAGCCAACAGTGTGTGTGTGTGTGTGTGATTACCTATACCGTACTGTACGGGAACTGATTTAACCTGCACTCATGGGATCACATCTTTTGCAATTACCTATTTGTAATCACTTATCTGTACTGTACAATGAGAGAGTTTTACACTCTTGAGTGTTTTCTGCAGTCATACTACTTCTTAGATTTATTGATGCTTTTTGCATTACCTATGTTCTCAGTCATGTGTGTGTGTGTGTGTGTGTGTATATCTGTGTGTGTGTGTGTGTGTGTGTGTGTATATCTGTGTGTGTGTGTGTGTGTGTGTGTGTGTGTGTGTAATCACCCTTGATAAGAATCATTGTTATTATCTATATCTTTTCATCCATATTGTTATTTTCTCCTTCGCCTGAACACATTTCGTGAGACACACTCCTAAAGTCTGTATTTCATGTGTAAAAGTTCAGAGTTAACCAGCTCATGGTTCCTTTACACCCCACCTCGCTACTCTAACGTCCTTGTGACACAGTAGATAACTTCTTCCTCGAGGGAAGTTAAAAAAGAACTGTTTACCATAACGTATGATAAAGCATTTATGTAACTGAACTGTGAAGAACCTCTCTCTCTCTCTCTCTCTCTCTCTCTCTCTCTCTCTCTCTCTCTCTCTCTCTCTCCCTTCCCTTTTTTTTACCGTAAGATATTCACACTATATCGTAATTATGGAATAAGCCTGAGACGTTGCTTCAGTTAAGCCTCCGCTCAGTAGATGGCTCTGGCTGGCTGGCGTTACCTACCAACACACACACACACACACACGCACACTGGCTGGTCGATCCACTTGCATCTTCCCTGATTCGTTAACCATCCAAACTATTATATATTTTCCTTACGTTTTTAATCCCTAAATATATTCACGACTCCAAGAAAATATTTCAGAAACTTTTTCTTTTCAAAGAAACATTTACCGTGAAAATTTCTTCAGTAAATAGGGTTGAAGAGCATATAATGTAAAGGTTATTATGCGTTTTTCGGAATGTGGGGGTTTATTGGATATGGAAAGAACTATTTATTTTAAACATTTTAGGAACGGTTAAGCTCAGCTGCCAACACTGCCATTACGGGTTCAGTAACATCCCTGGGCCGGATATAATTATATGGAGAGCTTCAACAACTCTCTCTCTCTCTCTCTCTCTCTCTCTCTCTCTCTCTCTCTCTATATATATATATATATATATATATATATATATATATATATATATATATATATATATATATAATGCTGATATCCGCGAGGGAAATGAAACACGACAAGTTCCCAAGTGCACTTTCATGTAATGATCACATCATCAGGGAAGATACAAGAATGAAACAGAAGACTTAGAACAGTCAGTTGATAAACAAGGAAGAGATGTATGTATGTGTGTGTGTGTGTGTGTGTGTGTGTGTGTGTGTGTGTCCATTTGTAGGGAGACCACTGATCGTTTTCCATATGAATTGACTCTGCTGATGAGGGGCGAAACTTGACTGTTATTCTTGGGTGATATGAGGGTTCAGTGCTGGTCAGGTAGAGTGAGGTCTTGTCATTGCCCGACGGTTATACACAGGTGTCTGCTATGTAAACAGTACTGACAATGATTAGAATTTGTCGCTCAGAAAATAGCTCATTTTCGCACAGTATTGCCTGACAGCATACGATATTTTTCTTAATGTTAGCTGAGGCGGCAAGGATATCTGGGGCCACCTCATTAATGATATATATATATATATATATATATATATATATATATATATATATATATATATATATATATATATATTCCTATGAGTCCACGGGGACTCATAGGAATATCTTGATCACGCGCAAAATTGTGATTCTTTCCAACATATATTTTTTTTTTTTTTTTTTTTTTTTTTTTTTTTTTTTTTTATACTTTGTCGCTGTCTCCCGCGTCTGCGAGGTAGCGCAAGGAAACAGACGAAAGAAATGGCCCAACCCCCCCCCCCCCATACACATGTACATACACATGTCCACACACGTGTATACATACCTACACAGCTTTCCATGGTCCACCCCAGACGCCTCACATGCCTTGATTCACTCCACTGACAGCACGTCAACCCCTGTATACCACATCGCTCCAATTCACTCTATTCCTTGCCCTCCTTACACCCTCCTGCATGTTCAGGCCCCGATCACACAAAATCTTTTTCACTCCATCTTTCCACCTCCAATTTGGTCTCCCTCTTCTCCTCGTTCCCTCCACCTCCGACACATATATCCTCTTGGTCAATCTTTCCTCACTCATTCTCTCCATGTGCCCAAACCATTTCAAAACACCCTCTTCTGCTCTCTCAACAACGCTCTTTTTATTTCCACACATCTCTCTTACCCTTACGTTACTTACTCGATCAAACCACCTCACACCACACATTGTCCTCAAACATCTCATTTCCAGCACATCCATCCTCCTGCGCACAACTCTATCCATAGCCCACGCCTCGCAACCATACAACATTGTTGGAACCACTATTCCCTCAAACATACCCATTTTTGCTTTCCGAGATAATGTTCTCGACTTCCACACATTTTTCAAGGCTCCCAAAATTTTCGCCCCCTCCCCCACCCTATGATCCACTTCCGCTTCCATGGTTCCATCCGCTGACAGATCCACTCCCAGATATCTAAAACACTTCACTTCCTCCAGTTTTTCTCCATTCAAACTTACCTCCCAATTGACTTGACCCTCAACCCTACTGTACCTAATAACCTTGCTCTTATTCACATTTACTCTCAACTTTCTTCTTCCACACACTTTACCAAACTCAGTCACCAGCTTCTGCAGTTTCTCACATGAATCAGCCACCAGCGCTGTATCATCAGCGAACAACAACTGACTCACTTCCCAAGCTCTCTCATCCCCAACAGACTTCATACTTGCCCCTCTTTCCAGGACTCTTGCATTCACCTCCCTAACAACCCCATCCATAAACAAATTAAACAACCATGGAGACATCACACACCCCTGCCGCAAACCTACATTCACTGAGAACCAATCACTTTCCTCTCTTCCTACACGTATATATATATATATATATATATATATATATATATATATATATATATATATATATATATATATATATATATATAATGCTGATATCCGCGAGGGAAATGAAACATGACAAGTTCCCAAGTGCATTTTCATGTAATGATCACATCATCAGGGAAGATACAAGAATGAAATAGAAGACTTAGAACAGTTAGTTGATAAACAAGGAAGAGATGTATGTATGTGTGTGTGTGTGTGTGTGTGTCCATTTGTAGGGAGACCACTGATCGTTTTCCATATGAATTGACTCTGCTGATGAGGGGCGAAACTTGACTGTTATTCTTGCGTGATATGAGGGTTCAGTGCTGGTCAGGTAGAGTGAGGTCTTGTCATTGCCCGACGGTTATACACAGGTGTCTGCTATGTAAACAGTACTGACAATGATTAGAATTTGACGCTCAGAAAATAGCCCATTTTCGCACAGTATTGCCTGACAGCGTACGATATTTTTCTTAATGTTAGCTGAGGCGGCAAGGATATCTGGGGCCACCTCATTAATGATATATATATATATATATATATATATATATATATATATATATATATATATATATATATATATATATATATTCCTATGAGTCCATGGGGACTCATAGGAATATCTTGATCACGCGCAAAATTGTGATTCTTTCCAACATATATATATATATATATATATATATATATATATATATATATATATATATATATCATATTTTTTGTTTATTATACTTAATCGCCGTCTCCCGCGTTAGCGAGGTAGCGCTTGGAAACAGACGAGGAATGGCCCAACCCACCCACATACACATGTATATACATAAACGCCCACACACATATAGATACATATACATGCACAGATATACACATATATACACATGTACATATTCATATTTGCTGCCTTCATCTATTCTCGTCGCCACCCCGCCACACACGGAATAGCATCCCCCCCTCCCATCTCCCTCTAGCGAGGCAGCGCCAGGAACAGACGAAAAAGGCCACATTCGTTCACACTCAGCCTCAACCTGTCATGTGTCATGCACCGAACCCACAGCTCCCTTTCCTAAGCGCTGTTCATCCCTCTACCTCAGACCCTCCAATATTTTCGCCCCAGTTGTTGGTGTTCTTATAACAGTCTGTGTTGATGCAAATCGCGTCTTCTATTAAGCATCAAGAGAAACGCAAATTAGCATAATCTGATTATAAATCGCTTTGCACTAATGACTAATTGATGCAAATGCATCAGTAAGGTTTCCTCATACATTATAATGCATCAGTAAGATTTCCTCATACTAATGCATCAGTAAGACTTCCTCATACTAATGCGTCAGTAAGACTTCCTCATACTAATGCATTATTAAGATTTCCTCATACTAATGCATCAGTAAGACTTCCTCATACTAATGCGTCATTAAGACTTCCTCATACTAATGCGTCATTAAGACTTCCTCATACTAATGCGTCATTAAGGCTTCCTCATACTAACGCGTCATTAAGGCTTCCTCATACTAATGTGTCATTAAGGCTTCCTCATACTAATGTGTCATTAAGACTTCCCATACTAATGCGTCATTAAGGCTTCCTCATACTAACGCGTCATTAAGGCTTCCTCATACTAATGCGTCATTAAGGCTTCTCATACTACGCGTCATTAAGACTCCTCTACTAATGCGTCATTAAGACTTCCTCATACTAATGCGTCATTAAGACTTCCTCATACTAATGCGTCATTAAGGCTTCCTCATACTAATGCGTCATTAAGACTTCCTTATACTAATGCGTCATTAAGGCTTCCTCATACTAATGCGTCATTAAGGCTTCCTCATACTAATGCGTCATTAAGGCTTCCTCATACTAATGCGTCATTAAGACTTCCTCATACTAATGCGTCATTAAAACTTCCTCATACTAATGCCTAAGTAAGGCTTCCTCATACTATTGCCTCATAAAGGCTTCCTCAAACAAATGCGTCATTAAGACTTCCTCATACTAATGCGTCATCGAGACTTTCTCATACTAATGCGTCAATAAGGCTTCCTCATACAAATGCGTCATTAAGACTTCCTCATGCTAATGCCTCATTAAGGCTTCTCATGCGTCATTAAGACTTCCTCATACTAATGCGTCTTTAAGACTTCCTCATACTAATGCCTCATTAAGGCTTCCTTATCCTAATGCGTCATTAAGACTTCTTCATCCTAATGCGTCATTAAGACTTCCTCATACTAATGCCTCATTAAGACTTCCTCATACTCATGCGTCATTAAGATTTCCTCGTACTAATGCGTCATTAAGACTTCCTCATACTCATGCGTCATTAAGATTTCCTCATACTAATGCGTCATTAAGACTTCCTCATACTAATGCGTCATTAAGACTTCCTCATACTAATGCGTCATTAAGACTTCCTCTTACTAATGCGTCATTAAGACTTCCTCATACTAATGTGTCATTAAGACTTCCTCTTACTAATGCGTTATTAAGACTTCCTCTTACTAATGCGTCATTAAGACTTCCTCATACTAATGCGTCATTAAGACTTCCTCTTACTAATGCGTCATTAAGACTTCCTCATACTAATATATCATAAAGACAAGTTTATACTGACTTGTGTTAATGCATCATAAGGACAAGTTATATTATCTCATGCTAACGCATCATAATGATTTGTTCATGATATGCATCATACATACAGGTTCATACTAGTTCATGTTACTGTATCATAATGATTTGTTCATGATATGCATCATACATACAGGTTCATACTAGTTCATGTTACTGTATCATAATGATTTGTTCATGATATGCATCATACATACAGGTTCATACTAGTTCATGTTACTGTATCATAAAGATCTGTTCTTACTAGTTCATGCTAACTCATTATGAAGGCTAGTACATGCTAATGAATTATAAAGACTCGTTCATACTAACTCATGCTAATGCATCATAAAGACTAGTTAATTCTAGTGTGATATCATCTCATGCTGATATATCAAAATGTCTTGTTTGGCAGAGTTCATCACAGTAAAATGGTGTCATTAACCTGGAATATTATAAAGATACAAATGACAAATTAGATGTTAGAAAAATGGCATAATTAATAGCTTATGAATAATGGCCAGTCATTCTTTCATGAAATATAAGGTTTTAGTTGTGGATGTGACTAGGTAGGATTGATGAATTGCTCTCCTCATAGACACAGCCATTTCTCTGTGGCAAAGAAAGGTCAAACAATTACAACCCTAGCCATTATAACACGTCTCTACCATCTGGTAATGTTGCTTTGTACAACCAGTTTTTTGATAGATAACATTACCACTGTACCATTTTGTGCAATGAACCAGGTTCATATATACGTTTTCATATATGTTGTTAGATTGTTATATAGCCAGAAGGCGCTTAGAACCTTCATATATTCGATGATACAGATTTCTTATGTATCCGATATGTATGTGTTGCTGGATTTTAAGTCTGTCTATTGCGAAAAGAAATATAGATTTGCGCTTACAATATGCACGTCAGTCATATATCTTTTGTTCACGCTAGTGTTCCACTGTCAGTGCATCATTCACGTTTCTCTTCGTTTTTTTCCCCCTTTCACTTACTACCATAAGTAAAACTTGGTTGTTATTAACTCCCATGAAAGCGTCATGTTATTTTTACTTAAAATAGATAATGAAACTCACAAAGGATTTGCTTCTGTGTTGGTAATGGAAAACTTGGGTTGGGAAAGTGACTGACAGTGAGTTGTACTGCACATTCCACTTCATTCTGCTGTCATAAATCATGATGTGACACATTAGGAAAGGGTTAAGAGATACCAGGAAAATTTGGGGTTGATTTGTATCGAATTTAAATACATGACTACAAAAACAGCGTAACCTTTCCCAACCTAACCTGGCCAGGCTTAACATGAGCTCAGTTTTAGCTGGTCTAACTTAGCATAAGTTTATCCTAGTCTGACCAAGCTTAGCATCAGTTTAACTTAACCTCACGTAACTTAACATAAGCTTAACCTAACCTCACCTAGCTTATCTTCAGCTCAACCTAAAATCACCTCGCTTAGCATAAGCTTAACCTCACCTCACCTAGATAATCATAAGCTTAACCTAACTTCACCTAGCTTAGCATAAGCTTAACCTAACCTCACCTAGCTTATCATAAGCTTAACCTAAAATCACCTCGCTTAGCATAAGCTTAACCTCACCTCACCTAGATAATCATAAGCTTAACCTAACCTCACCTAGCTTAGCATAAGCTTAACCTATCTTCACCCAGCTTATCATAAGCTTAACGTAACCTCACCTAGCTAACCATAAGCTGAATTGAACGAAGCCAAAGTGACACATAGACTCAAGATACTTACCTAACGTTTTCTTCTGTAGCCTGCCTTAATAAGTAGGTTTTAAACATTTATCCATTTTTATCTTGTAGTTTGTTTAACTTTTACAGACAAGGTTTAATTCCTCTTGTGTCGAGTCATTGCCACTCAGGTACCTTACTCAATTATATCAGTTAACAACCTCATTCTTATATCTCTTTTTCTTCTCGTTTTCTTCATATTACTTATCCTAAACTAATCCAGCTGGAAAAGAAATTATAGAATCTGTTGAATCATGATAAATGTGAATGTATGATATTGTCTCTGACATTGGTACGTGTACAATGATGAAGATCTGTGTGTAGTTACTTATTCCATCACATTTGCCTGAAAGATGTTAGATAATTGATGGTTAACATTATAATGCTTATGTAAACGGTTAGATGTTCCCCCAGAGTGACATCATGTCCTCACAGCTAAGGCTGAAGAGCCAGTGAGGTAAACTGTCTCGTCACTTACCCCCAGAAATGAAATGAGATTGTAATTGTTGCCTCTCATTGCGCCACTGCTTTTGTTGTTGTTGAGGAGGAAATATATATATATATATATATATATATATATATATATATATATATATATATATATATATATATATATATATATATACAGAATAGCTGATTCGTTGCTGGAAATAGAAAACTTTATGTGGGAGAAAGACAGATACATTGCAGTAGTCCACTACCACCTCTCTCACCATTTTGCGGTCATAAATCAGTTCCACAAAGCAGGTAAAGACTTTGAAGGTCTTGGGGAAAGTCTTGGTTTAAGTATATCGTGTTTTAAGACCTTAATGATACACAATCAACTTAAGCTTAGCGTAAGCTGAACTGAAACGAAGAGTGACACGTAAACAGAATTATCTCCCTATGTTATACTAATGTAAACCCCGTAAAGGAAGCATTCAAGACTCCTTTTACATTTCAGTAGTTATAGAAATACTACAGAATCAGTTATTTAAAGGAATATCATTAAGCTTTCGTACAGGCACAGTGTTGTATCTGGTGTTTATTATAACGAAATCACCTGCTGGTATTTCCTCATATTCAACACAGATCCCATTAAGGGACAAAACTTTAATTTGTATTGAGGATTCGCAGTAGCTATCATCATTATAGATGATCGGCTCCGGGGTCGAACTAATTATATAAATAGAAATCGCAGATCTCCGATATGATAGAAGGGCTGTAGCGGTTGTGTGGGCCGTAATCTCCACAGTCCATCACGAAACCAATCATATACGTTTCGTATCCTTATTTTACACGTATATTGCGTCAAAGAAAATGGGTAGAATAACAGAAACGCTTTTCCAAGTAAACGACTTAGAGATAAACAAATAAACGTCTCTAAACTATTAAAAAAAAAAAGAGAGAGAAAGACTTTCGCTGTCCGACGTAGATAAATAGACCACGAACATTGTTGGAACAAAACAAAAGACGTGGAAACCAGGTCTCATCCAACTCTGGCTAAACTTCATCAAACTATATTTGTAAGCGTTCACTTAATTTCTTCCAGTTCCTCTCCCGGCAAAGACAAAATATCTCGATATTTGGAAGAATATTTCTTCAGTGGGCGACGTCAGTAAATCCCGCTGGTAAAGTAGAAGAGAAAATTGAATTATGTCTGATAACAGAGAATCAGAAAGATGATAAAATCGATGGGGGAGGAAGGCTCTTACCGTCGCTGATTGGAGTCGTCAATGTGTTCCCATCGAGCAGATGTGTTCCTTGAAGTGTCACTGATAACGATGGGAAGGGACAGGTTCCCGATTTTTGTGGCCTAATGCACACCATACATGAGGAATTGAAAGGCGAAAATGGTCCCCTGGGAGGGTCGTAGTGTGTGTCTGTGTGTGTGTGTTAGCTGAGACGGCATATATATATATATATATATATATATATATATATATATATATATATATATATATATATATATATATATATATATATATATATATATATATATATATATTTTTATTTTTTTTTTATTATACTTTGTCGCTGTCTCCCGCGTTTGCGAGGTAGCGCAAGGAAACAGACGAAAGAAATGGCCCACCCCCCCCCCCCCATACACATGTATATACATACGTCCACACACGCAAATATACATACCTACACAGCTTTCCATGGTTTACCCCAGACGCTTCACATGCCTTGATTCAATCCACTGACAGCACGTCAACCCCGGTATACCACATCGCTCCAATTCACTCTATTCCTTGCCCTCCTTTCACCCTCCTGCATGTTCAGGCCCCGATCACACAAAATCTTTTTCACTCCATCTTTCCACCTCCAATTTGGTCTCCCTCTTCTCCTCGTTCCCTCCACCTCCGACACATATATCCTCTTGGTCAATCTTTCCTCACTCATTCTCTCTATGTGCCCAAACCACTTCAAAACACCCTCTTCTGCTCTCTCAACCACGCTCTTTTTATTTCCACACATCTCTCTTACCCTTACGTTACTCACTCGATCAAACCACCTCACACCACACATTGTCCTCAAACATCTCATTTCCAGCACATCCATCCTCTTGCGCACAACTCTATCCATTGCCCACGCCTCGCAACCATACAACATTGTTGGAACCACTATTCCTTCAAACATACCCATTTTTGCTTTCCGAGATAATGTTCTCGACTTCCACACATTCTTCAAGGCCCCCAGAATTTTCGCCCCCTCCCCCACCCTATGATCCACTTCCGCTTCCATGGTTCCATCCGCTGCCAGATCCACTCCCAGATATCTAAAACACTTCACTTCCTCCAGTTTTTCTCCATTCAAACTCACCTCCCAATTGACTTGACCTCAACCCTACTGTACCTAATAACCTTGCTCTTATTCACATTTACTCTTAACTTTCTTCTTCCACACACTTTACCAAACTCAGTCACCAGCTTCTGCAGTTTCTCACATGAATCAGCCACCAGCGCTGTATCATCATACTTGCCCACTAATCCCGCGTTAGCAAAGTAGCGCCAGGAATAAACGAAGGCCGTATTCGCTGTCATGCCTTCTCTAGCTGTCATGTGTAATGCACCGAAACCACAGCTCCCTATCCACATCCAGACCCCTCAGGCCTGTAAATGGTTTACTCCAGCCGCTCCATATGCCCTGGTTCTCTCAATCGATAGCACGTCGACCCCTGTATACCACATCGTTCCAGTTCACTCTATCCCATGAACGCCTTTCATCCTTTTGGATGTTCAGGTCTCGATGACTCAAAAATCTCTCTCACTCCATCATTGCATCTCAATTTTGGTTCCACACATTTCTCTTACCCCTTTCATTACTTACTCGATCAAACTGCCTCACACTACATATTGTCCTCAAACATTTCATATCCAGCACCGTTCTTCTTTTTCGCACATCCTCGTCTGTAGCACATATCTCATTTTAGACATTATAACATTGTTAAGAGTCCTATAGCTTCAAACATTTTCATTTTTGCCTTCCCAGATAAAGTTCTCTTTCTTTTTCCGCACATTCCTCAGTGCTTCCATAACCTTCGCCACCTCACCCACCCTGTGACTAATTTCCTTTTCCATGGTTCCATTTTCCGACATGTCCACTCGCAGATATCTAAAACTCTTCACTTCTTCCAATTTGGTTCCATTAAAACTCACACACCAACAAACCTGTCCCTCTATCCTATCACTTTATGATATTTTATAACCTTGCTTTTATTCACCTTTACTCTCAGCTTCCTTGCACTCGCTCCTCTAAACAGAGTCACCAACTTCTGCAGTTTCTCACTCGAATCTGCCATCAGTGGTGTATTCATCAGCAAACAACAACTGACTCACTTCCTAGGGCTTTTCATCTTTTCATCTTGCTGCTTCCTGGTAATTTCCTTTCCCTTCATTCCGTGAAATAATTTCAAGTACATCTACACTGTGGTTGACGTGCAGTAGTTGAATAGCGGCTTTGATACTCATTTTCCAAGAATCGTGATGTATGAAATATTTTTCTCTTTTGTTTATGTTAACTGTGACGGACGGCACGAGCAACTGTGGCCATAATCAAGGCCATTCCTTTGTTGTCCTTTCCTAGCAGTACTACCTCGCGCACATGCGGGGGGAGGGGGTTGTCATTTTATGTGTGGCGGGGTGGCGACGGGAATGAATAAGGGCAGGCAGTATGAATTATGTACATGTGTATATATGTATATATATATATATATATATATATATATATATATATATATATATATATATATATATATATATATATATACACATATGTATACGTTGAGATGTATAGGTATGTATATTTGCGTGTGTGGACGTTTAAGTATATGCATGTGTATGTGGGTGGGTTGGGCCATTCTTTCGTCTGTTTCCTTGCGCTACCTCGCTGACGCTGGAGACAGCGACAGAGTATGATAAAAAGATAATGAATATATATGTGTGTGTGTGTGTCTGTGTGTGTGTGTGTGTGTGTGTGTGTGTGTGTGTATCCCAGCCTGAACCAAGTATCCATTTTATCGACCAACCCATACGGGTAGATAACCAGGTAGGTTGACTGTGGGCCGACTCCCACAACCAGGATTCGAACCTATTTGCTCGACCCTGGGGGGGCCCGTGCATGCGTCACTTTCATCCTGTAGAAAAATAATTTTTTCTTTTTTAACAGCAGTGTAGGTTAATGGCTTGATACTACCGACCTCGCAGAATTATCTCTCTTTTTCTCTACTTGTCTCGAGATAAGATCTCAATGTAAATGCTCGATACACACACTCTCTCTCTCTCTCTCTCTCTCTCTCTCTCTCTCTCTATCTCTCTCTCTCTCTCTCTCTCTCTCTCTCTCTCTCTCTGACAATATCCAAGTATTCATCTGTTTCTTTTTCTCTTGTTCTCTGTTTTTGAGTAGACTGCCTTACTCTCTCTCTCTCTCTCTCTCTCTCTCTCTCTCTCTCTCTCTCTCTCTCTCTCTCTCTCTCTCTCTCTCTCCTCTCTCTTCTAGTTACTCCGCCGCTCGGTAGATGGCTCTGACCTTCAGTTAGTTTTTTTTTTCTTCTTTTTTCGTAACGCCGACGAAGCCAAGTATGGACAGAGCTTTACGTACAAGTTTTATGCATAATCTTTACCTAAAACAAGATGGGTTACGTAGAATCAGTTCTCTGTCTGGAAAGAACGTTACCCATATAGACTTGTGTGTACACAGCTAGAGTGGATAAGATGTCTAGGGAGAAAATTATTTGTCAGTCTGTATACAAAATTATATTATGTCTCTTTGTGTGTGTGATATTATATCTGTCTTTCTGTTTATCTCTCTCTGTCTGTCTATGTATCTATTTATCTATCTATTTGTTTATCTATCTATGTATCTGTCTGTCTGTCTATCTATCCAACTTTCTGCTTATCTATCTATCTATCTATCGATTTATTTATCTATCTATCTATCCATATCTAGCTATCTATCATCTCTCTGTCTGTCTATCTAGCTCATGCTAATGCATCATAAAGCCTTTCTCAGTGGATGGTTACATCAGATAATGTCATTGCCCTGGAATAATGTAAGGATGATAAAAAAAAAAATGCACTTGTGAAACATTTTTGAATGCATGAGTACTGATGGCCAGTGAATCTTTCTTAGTTTGTGAAGTGTTAGTTGTGAATGTGGTTGGGTGAGATTGACTTATTACTTTTCTCACTGATGTTGTTATTTGTACATAGAACAGGAAAGAAAATAGCTTTTTAAGTTGTTATAACAGCTCTCTGTTTGTTTACATTGCATGTGGTACTGTTAGGATATGTCTATGTTTGTTTACATTGTTTACATTGCATGTGGTACTGTTAGGATATGTCTATGTTTGTTTACATTGTACATGGTACTGTTAGGATATCCCTATGTTTGTTTACATTGTTTACATTGCTTGTGGTACTGTTAGGATATCTCTATGTTTGTCTACATTGTTTACATTGCATGTGGTACTGTCAGGATATCCCTCTGTTTGTTTACATTGTACGTGATACCACCTCTGTGTTTGGTCAGTTGGAACATGTTTATCAATGTATCAAAACTTCTTTTTCTGTATATATGATTTATTTGTTTTTTCTCATTAATTGCCGTCTGGTTATAAAACCTACGAACAACATATATACCTCGCAGTCCTATAACGAAACGGTTTTATATATCTGGCATGAATGTGTTGTTGGCTTATATGACCATCACCAGCGACAGTTGTTATTAAGCGAGTCTCTATAACATGTACTTCAATCAGAGTTGTAATTTTATGTTGTGAATCATTTTATTTTCGCGTTATCGTCAGGTTTCCAATCAATGCTTTGCATATGAACATTTTCTTCGTTCAACTCATTCATTCTGCCTCTTCAATTCTCGATACAAAAAGAAAAGGAAAACATAAAAAAGAATTTGAATATTTGCTCGAAATAAGAAGTTTTTGCAGGCAAAATAACGTGTGAAAAACTGCGCTGTCTCTCACCCCATCTTATAATCATAAGTCAAAGCCTTCAAAATTTGGCCATGATGATTATGTGGGGCGCGGCTCCCAACAGCTTGGTTGACTAGCGACCTTACTAAGCAGCCTCAGCCACAGCTCTGAGGGTAGAAGACCTCAGGAGGAGACAAAAATAAACGAAAAAAAAACGAAAGAAAAAAAAAGTATGCTTATGGTATCAGGGAATATGTGGATTTATATGGATTTATATACGTCATTATAACCAAGCTTAAGATTAACTTGCCCTTGATGAAGCTGAAATGAATAAAGATGTCTGGACACGCAAGCTTGGAAATAATTAACGTACGTTCTTGGCAATGTAATCCCAGAAAGTAATCAAGCACTTTATTTGCCTTGCTACGGACAGAGGATCTGTGATAGGAATTACCTTTTGAGACATTTTCCTAAAACGTAACTCAGTGGATTCTAGCATTGTTGTGTAATGGTTCACACGGACAGAGGATCTGATACAGGAATTACCTTTTGAGACATTTTCCTAAAAGGTAATTCAGTGGATTCTAGCAGTGTTGTGTATTGGTTCACACGGACAGAGGATCTGATACAGGAATTACCTTTTGAGACATTTTCCTTAAAGGTAATTCAGTGGATTATAGCAGTGTTGTGTAATGGTTCACGCGACTATCACAGCCATATGTGTGAGATATCGCAAAACCTCATATTTTTTATTTAATCCCCGACATATATAAGACATACTTCATTAAGGTGAACGACTCTTAGGTATGGTTAAGAATTCCTAACAGAGGTCGTTAGATTCAATGATGGACAGCCTCTCAGATTAATTACATGAAGAGCGAAATTAATAGTTCCTCACTGTGATCAAAGTTTCAGTAAGAACGAGTGTGTGTGATACCGTGGATAGAAGAGCAAACTGAATATCCTTCCGTGTTAACTATCTTTTTTTTTTCTTTGTTTTGCGTGAAAGCGATTTTGAAATACGTGTTGACAAGAAAAAGAGGCGAAAACGAAGAAAAACACCAACCAAAAAAAAAATATTGGGAAATGAACGACCACAAAATAAACCCGTGAATATCGTAGATATTTAAGAGAGAGAGAGAGAGAGAGAGAGAGAGAGAGAGAGAGAGAGAGAGAGAGAGAGAGAGAGAGAGAGAGGTCCCACCAGTGGGATTTGATTTATGGTCCACGAAGAACACAGGAACAAAACAAACACAGGAGAGACACTTCTCACTCAACTCCGGCTGATCATTGTTTAACTTCTTAGTGAAAAGTTAACTTATTTATTTTATCTCCGGCCCCCCTACACACACACACACACACACACACACACACACACACACACACACACACACACACAGCGGCTGTACGGTCTGTCGACTTACTCCATGGTTTGGTAATCATCCAAACTTATATCTTTCTTTCTTTCAAACTATTCGCCATTTCCCGCATTAGCGAGGTAGCGTTAAGAACAGAGGACTGGGCCTTGAGGGAATACTCTCACATGGCCCAATTCTCTGTTCCTTCTTTTGGAAAATTACAAAAAAAAAAACGAGAGGGGAGGATTTCCAGCCCCCCGCTCCCTCCCCTTTTAGTCGCCTTCTACGACACGCAGGGAATACGTGGGAAGTATTCTTTCTCCCCTATCCCCAGGGATATATATATATATATATATATATATATATATATATATATATATATATATATATATATATATATATATATATATTCCTATGAGTCCACGGGGAAAATGAAACACGATAAGTTCCCAAGTGCACTTTCATGTAATAATCACATCATCAGGGGTGACACAAGAGAGAAATATATGTCAACTGATATACATCGAAGAGACGAAGCTAGGACGCCATTTGGTAAACATGCGATTGTCCAAGACATACAACGAGCGTTCATATTTATATATATATATATATATATATATATATATATATATATATATATATATATATATATATATATATATATATATCCCTGGGGATAGGGGAGAAAGAATACTTCCCACGTATTCCCTGCGTGTCGTAGAAGGCGACTAAAAGGGAAGGGAGCTGGGGGCTGGAAATCCTCCCCTCTCGTTTTTTTTTTTTAATTTTCCAAAAGAAGGGACAGAGAAGGGAGCCAGGTGAGGATATTCCCTCAATGGTCCAGTCCTTTGTTCTTAACGCTACCTCGCTAATGCGGGAAATGGCGAATAGTATGAAAAAAAAAAACATATATTAGGTACAGTAGGGTTGAGGGTCAAGTCAATTGGGAGGTAAGTTTGAATGGAGAAAAACTGGAGGAAGTAAAGTGTTTTAGATTTCTGGGAGTGGATCTGGCAGCGGATGGAACCATGGAAGCGGAAGTGGATCATAGGGTGGGGGAGGGGGCGAAAATCCTGGGAGGCTTGAAGAATGTGTGGAAGTCGAGAACATTATCTCGGAAAGCAAAAATGGGTATGTTTGAAGGAATAGTGGTTCCAACAATGTTGTATGGTTGCGAGGCGTGGGCTATGGATTGAGTTGTGCGCAAGAGGATGGATGTGCTGGAAACGAGATGTTTGAGGACAATGTGTGGTGTGAGGTGGTTTGATCGAGTAAGTAACGTAAGGGTAAGAGAGATGTGTGGAAATAAAAAGAGCGTGGTTGAGAGAGCAGAAGAGGGTGTTTTGAAATGGTTTGGGCACATGGAGAGAATGAGTGAGGAAAGATTGACCAAGAGGATATATGTGTCGGAGGTGGAGGGAACGAGGAGAAGTGGGAGACCAAATTGGAGGTGGAAAGATGGAGTGAAAAAGATTTTGTGTGATCGGGGCCTGAACATGCAGGAGGGTGAAAGGAGGGCAAGGAATAGAGTGAATTGGATCGATGTGGTATACCGGGGTTGACGTGCTGTCAGTGGATTGAATCAGGGCATGTGAAGCGTCTGGGGTAAACCATGGAAAGCTGTGTAGGTATGTATATTTGCGTGTGTGGACGGTATGTATATACATGTGTATGGGGGTGGGTTGGGCCATTTCTTTCGTCTGTTTCCTTGCGCTACCTCGCAAACGCGGGAGACAGCGACAAAGCAAAAAAAAAAAAAAAAATATATATATATATATATAAAGTGATTAGTGTCGTATTCATACATCAACAACGTAGCAATCTTACTGCGAGAAATCCAGTTTCGATGAGAGACGAAGTGTGGCTGACACTCATTTCTCTCTCCCGAATCTGATGGTTGATATCCTACAGGAAGAAGACGATCCTCTGTACAGTGTGTGTCAGACAGGTGTGGGTGGTTGCCAGGGTGATGGTTGTCCTTGTTGAATGACCTAATAACAGAGGATGCCTTGTTATTTATATACTCTAACACAGCGAGTTCCCTATTACTGCCCTGTTCAACAGATCTCTATACGAGCTGGCATTATACCACAGACGAATCACAAGAATAGAAGTATATTATGAAATGTACCAGTTTATATATCTGTGTGGATGTAGTTTATTGGATTTTGATCATTGATGAAAAAAATGTCCTGAAGTTATATACATTGAAGGGTTCATGAAAAATGCCATTTTATTTACCTGTTTTTTATACGTTGCTCGATTAAATGTCTGTCACACGTGTTATTAGTTACTGAACAAGCGTCCATAGCATGTGTGCTTCTGGCATTTTCTATATATAATGTTTCAGTGTCGATATGTTATTCATGTTCATCCTCAGTTCTCAGTCACTCACGTCATTAGGTAGATTTAGTTAGTTAGTTTCATTGCAGCAACGGAACCTTAAGTTAGATCATGAAACTCACAGATTATTCTTGTCTTTGCTTAATATAAAAGATTCTAATGTCATCTTCAAAGTCGTAAATTGATTTATAATGACCCCAGGACCAGTTCAGTAAAAGAGTCGTGGTGTTACTCAGAACCTTTTTATGGGTTCCTGCTGCCCAAGACTGCGCTACTTCCAGTAGTAGGGTAAGATAGACTCCTTTGATAAGAGTATACTCACACTGATACAGCTTCGGCACAAGGTGAATTTCCACTCGTGGTGTTACTTCGAGCGGGCTGAGTCCGGTAACATAGTCGTAAATCAAGCTGTAGTGTAGGGACGGACTTAGATAAGTTATGGAAATGAATGCTTAAGCAAAACGAACATAAGTACATAAGTAGAAACAAGACAACATTGACTCGTCATAACTTTACCAACCCTTTACTTAGACAGTGACCTGCAGTCTCGTGTCCCATAACACGAAGGAGAGTAATAAAACACCTTTTTTTTTTGGCCTTATTTCTGTGGTAAAGGAATGAGATTGTATGAACTATTTATAAGAAACGAAGGACTTTGTCCTTAAACCGTCTACGTTCATGAGTCAATTGCATTGTAGTGTTCCTGGCTACTAATGCCATGAAATCCATACTGTCTCATAAAACTAGGTTTGTCGGTCATGACGTATATAACAAACACCATTGAGATTTACGACGTAACGTCTAGCTATGAAATGCCAGCAGTGATCTTGTGAGCCTGTGGTCAACGCTGCTGGCTCGCAGTGATTATTCCTGCAGTGAAAACTGTTTTTCAATCATGATCAACGCTTTAGGGGAAAACAGTCCATTACAATATCATATGTACGTACGTTAGCTAAGCATATATATATATATATATATATATATATATATATATATATATATATATATATATATGTGTGTGTGTGTGTGTGTGTGTGTATGTGTATTTTATTATTATTATACTTTGTCGCTGTCTCCCGCGTTAGCGAGGTAGCGCAAGGAAACAGACGAAAGAATGGCCCAGCCCACCCACATACACATGAATATACATATACGTCCACACACACACATATACATACCTATACATTTTAACGTATACATATGTTTACATACACAGACATATGCATATATACACATGGACATAATTCATACTTGCTGCCTTTATTCATTACCGTCGCCACTCCTCCGGACATGAAACAGCATCCCCCTCCCCCTCGAGGTTACGCAAGGAAAGTACAAAAGGCCACATTCGTTCACACTCGGTCTCTAGCTGTCATGTGTAATTCACCGAAACCACAGCTCCCTTTCCATATCCAGGCCCCACAAAACTTTCCATGGTTTACCCTAGACGCTTCATGTGCCCTGGTTCAATCCATTGACAGCACGTCGACCCCTTTATACCACTCTATTCCTTGCACGCCTTTCACCCTCCTGCATATTCTGGCCCCGATCGCTCAAAATCTTTTTCACTCCATCCTTCCACCTCCAATTTGGTCTCCCACTTCTCGTTCCCTTTTCCTCTGACACATATATCCTTTGTCAATCTTACCTCACTTATTCTCTCCATGTGACCAAACTATTTCAATACACCCTCTTCTGCTCTCTCAACCACACTTTTTATTACCACACATCTCGTTCACCCTTTCATTACTTACTCGAACAAACCACCTCACACCACATATTCTCCTCAAACATCTCATATCCAACATATACACCTTCCCCCGCACAACCCTATCTATAGCCCAGGCCTCACAACCATATAACATTGTTGGAACCACTACTCCTTCAAACATACCCATTTCTGCTCACTGAGATAAAATTCTCACTTTCCACACATTCTTCAGCGCCCCCAGAACCTTCGCCCCCTCCCCCTCCCTGTGACTCACTTCTGCTTCCATTGTTCCATCCGCTGCCAAATTCACTCCCAGATATCAAAAACACTTCACTTCCTCCAGTTTTTCTCCATTTAAACCTACCTCCCAATTGACTTGTCCCTCAACCCTACTGTACTTAATAACCTTGCTCTTATTCACATTTACTCTCAGCTTTCTACTTTCACACACTTTACCAAACTCAGTCACCAGCTTCTGCAGTTTCTCACCCGAATCAGCCACCAGCGCTGTATCATCAGCGAACAACTGACTCACTTCCCAAGCTCTCTCATCTCAACTGACTGCATACATGCCTCTCTCTCCAAAACTCTTGCATTCACTTCCATAACAACCCCATCCATAAAAAAATTAAACAACCATGGGAACATCATGCATCCTTGCCGCATACCGACATTCAATGGGAACCAATCACTTTCCTCTCTTCCTACTCGTACACATGCCTAACATCCTCGATTAAAGCTTCTCACTGCTTCTAGCAACTTACCTCCCACACCATATACTATTTATACCTTCCACAGAGCATCTCTGTCAACTCTATCATATGCCTTCTCCAGATCTATAAATGCTATATACAAATCCATTTGCTTTTCTAAGTATTTCTCACTTACATTCTTCAAAGCAAACACCTGATCCACACATCCTCTACCACTTCTGAAACCACACTGCTCTTCCCCAGTCTGATGCTCTGTACATGCCTTCACCCTCTCAATCAATACCCTCCCATATAATTTACCAGGAATACTCAACAAACTTATACCTCTGTAATTTGAACACTCACTCTTATCCCCTTTGCCTTTTTACAATGGCAGTATACATGCATTCCGCCAATCCTCAGGCACTTCATCATAAACATACATACATTGAATATCCTCACCAATCAGTCAACAACACAGTCAACCCCCTTTTTATAATAAATTCCACAGCAATATATATATATATATATATATATATATATATATATATATATATATATATATATATATATATATATATATATGTGTGTGTGTGTGTGTGTGTGTGTGTGTGTGTGTGGATGGATGTGTCTTTCTTGCGCTGCCTCGCTGACGCGGGAAACAGCGATTAACTATAATGAATAATATATAGATATTTTTTACATTATTTTGCATTGACGAAATATTAAACACGTGTTAGGAAAATGTTAAAAACTATAGAGATCGGAGAAATACTCTCTCACAATAATCTCATGAATATCTGAACTCCATCAAAAAAAAAAAGAAAAGAAAAAGAGTTGCTATTGACAGACTGAGATTTATATAATCCAGGAGATTTATATAATCCAGGAGATTTATATAATCCAGGAGATTTATAGAAAAATATCAGCATTATGAGAGAAAGTTCCTGCTCGTTTAACTCACGTTGAACTTCGTCTTAACTTTATAGTGAAATATTTACTTACGTTTTCTTACCTGGTCTCCAAATTTAACCCATCTGTCAATATTCAGAAGAGGAGGGATAAGTCTAATGATAAAGTTGGTCAACGTAATTGTATAGTTTCTGATTTCTTGATGGCGCATCGATGAATCGGTTCAGTTGATGGTCAAATGTCTTATAATCCTCTCTCTCTCTCTCTCTCTCTCTCTCTCTCTCTCTCTCTCTCTCTCTCTCTCTCTCTCTCTCTCTCTCGACTTCCTGTATTCCTAGCACTCAACACCTTACATGTCTGCTGGATTACAATGATTCAAAGTAACATCCATGTGTTTGATGAATCAGTCTGGCGTAAGGTAGTGAGTACATTGAAAATTCCCCGCTGTCGATAGAACTGAAGATTAGATATACATGAAGAATACTTATGAAGAACATGTGAGAGAACAGATAATAACGAGGTTTATCAGCCAGTTTTATATATCTAAAAACACATTTCTCTTAGAAAAATGAAGTTAGGATGGGAGAGTAAAAAAAAAGAGAAAAAGGTGCTCTTTCTCTCCCTCGGGCAAAACTAAAAAGAAAAAACAGAAAACAATGAAATATATTCGTTGTTTTGCTGAAGTAGAAAAAGCTTGGAAATTTATAGGAATGAACGAACGAGAATTCATATTGGCTACTGTATATAAATATTGTATGCCACTCTTGACTCTGACAACAGCTGTGTTGAGGAAATTGGTCCTCATAACCTTGTAAGACGAGTTAGCATGCCATCTATATATATATATATATATATATATATATATATATATATATATATATATATATATATATATATATATATATTGTTGACTGGTTGGTAAGGTTATTTAATGTATGTATGATTCATGGTGAGGTGCCTGAGGATTGGCGGAATGCGTGCATAGTGCCATTGTACAAAGGCAAAGGGGATAAGAGTGAGTGCTCAAATTACAGAGGTATAAGTTTGTTGAGTATTCCTGGTAAATTATATGGGAGGATATTGATTGAGAGGGTGAAGGCATGTACAGAGCATCAGATTGGGGAAGAGCAGTGTGGTTTCAGAAGTGGTAGAGGATGTGTGGATCAGGTGTCTGCTTTGAAGAATGTATGTGAGAAATACTTAGAAAAGCAAATGGATTAGTATGTAGCATTTATGGATCTGGAGAAGGCATATGATAGAGTTGATAGAGATGCTCTGTGGAAGGTACTAAGAATATATGGTGTGGGAGGCAAGTTGTTAGAAGCAGTGAAAAGTTTTTATCGAGGATGTAAGGCATGTGTACGTGTAGGAAGAGAGGAAAGTGATTGGTTCTCAGTGAATGTAGGTTTGCGGCAGAGGTGTGTGATGTCTCCATGGTTTTTTGATTTGTGTATGGATGGGGTTGTTAGGGAGGTGAATGCAAGAGTTTTGGAAAGAGGGGCAAGTATGCAGTCTGTTGTGGATGAGAGAGCTTGGGAAATGAGTCAGTTGTTGTTCGCTGATGATACAGCGCTGGTGGCTGATTCATGTGAGAAACTGCAGAAGCTGGTGACTGAGTTTAGTAAAGTGTGTGAAAGAAGAAAGTTAAGAATAAATGTGAACAAGAGCAAGGTTATTAGGTACAGTAGGGTTGAGGGTCAAGTCAATTGGGAGGTAAGTTTGAATGGAGAAAAACTGGAGGAAGTAAAGTATTTTAGATATCTGGGAGTGGATCTGGCAGCGGATGGAACCATGGAAGTGGAAGTGAATCATAGGGTGGGGGAGGGGGCGAAAATCCTGGGAGCCTTGAAGAATGTGTGGAAGTCGAGGGTGGATGTGCTGGAAATGAGATGTTTGAGGACAATATGTGGTGTTAGGTGGTTTGATCGAGTAAGTAATGTAAGGGTAAGAGAGATGTGTGGAAATAAAAAGAGCGTGGTTGAGAGAGCAGAAGAGGGTGTTTTGAAAAGGTTTGGGCACATGGAGAGAATGAGTGAGGAAAGATTGACCAAGAGGATATATGTGTCAGAGGTGGAGGGAACGAGGAGATGTGGGAGACCAAATTGGAGGTGGAAAGATGGAGTGAAAAAGATTTTGAGTGATCGGGGCCTGAACATGCAGGAGGGTGAAAGGCGGGCAAGGAATAGAGTGAATTGGATCGATGTGGTATACCGGGGTCGACGTGCTGTCAGTGGATTGAATCAGGGCATATGAAGCGTCTGGGGTAAAGTTGTGTGGGGCCTGGATGTGGAAAGGGAGCTGTAGTTTCGGGCATTATTACATGACAGCTGGAGACTGAGTGTGAACGAATGGGGCCTTTGTTGTCTTTTCCTAGCGCTACCTTGCACACATGAGGGGGGAGGAGGATGTTATTCCATGTGTGGCGTGGTGGCGATGGGAATGAATAAAGGCAGACTATGAATTATGTACATGTGTATATATGTATATGTCTGTGTGTGTATATATATGTGTACATTGAGACGTATAGTTATGTATATTTGCGTGTGTGGACGTGTATGTATATACATGTGTATGGGGGTGAAATCGCACTTCAGTAGCAGTTCATACAATCTTATTTAACATGTAATTTTTCTATACATGTGGCTCGACATGTTTCGTGGAGACAATCCACCTCATCAAGTGCCATTACTTCTCAAAGTTACTTAAATCCCAACATTACACTTGTGTCCCGCTTTCGTTTCGTTTAATAGAAACATGATCTATTAAAGTATTTGTTCCTTTTTAAGATGTTTATAACCTTTGGTTGAATAACATGTCATGGTCACGTGTCTCAGTGTTCAATGATTCTATTTCTGATGTGTGTGGTTTGTCTGTGTAAGATGGTCTTCGTGATTTATAGTGTTACACTAATTCGGATTTTGAAAACTAGTGTTAAAGTCACACGCAGTCGACGCTTCCTGGGAAAGAAAGAAGATTTAATTTCCTTAGCTTCTCCTCATACGTCATTGCTGACGTCATCAAACTTGTTTGGAAACTTTAAGATCGTAATCAAGTTATGTCTTTCTCTTCTCTCGTCCTAGGTGGTTAAATATATCTTATAACCTCCCGCTTTAATTCAGTTGTCTTAATTCTGGTGCCCATCTCTGTTGCCCTTCGTTTTCTATTCGTTTGTTGTGCGTTTTAAAAAGTGTGGTGACCAAACTTGAGAAACAAATTCTAGTTTTGGCCCTAGTGAAGGATGTGACGCGTTACCGTACTCCGCCTGCATGAGGTTCCACTACGAGAGAAAAGTCACCTTCAGCCAGACTGTATCACTGAGAGAATAGTCT